>NC_092113.1:12643304-12947383 GCF_045679555.1 Salvelinus alpinus
TCTCATCTTCGCCAGTCCGACAGCAATGAGGATAGTTAACAACCAGATAAAACACCAATATTTGTCACAGAAAGATTGATTCTTCCCTTAGGGAGTTGTTGGTTGGTGCGCCAGATAGCCTGACCTTCTGCAAAACGGCTCCACAGCATGCCATCCAGGGAGAGGAAATTTCATTTAAAACTGTTCAATCGTATTATAACTTGGCAGAAGCCTGTCCTCAGACTATAATTCTGAAATTCTGAAATCCCTTTCATCAAAATCAATGCTAAATTTTAACCAACCAAAATGAATAGTTGGAAAGGAAGCCTGTGATTGGTTTATCAACTGTCTACCAGACAGAACTTAGTGTATCAATGTGGAGAGACAAAAATCTAGTTTCCTGGACATCACAAATAAGTTCCACAAGTCTCCATTTTAGAACCTGTTTTGTTCACCATTTACAATATATTTAGGCAAAGTTGTAAAAAAACTTCAACTTCTACTGATGACACTTGTATATTCATGCTCATATATTTATCTTAATTTATTTGATAGAAAAAGTACCAATTAAGGTCTCTTCACAAACCCTTCATTTGAATGTACAGTATATTCATGATTTCCTGAATTACAGGAATTAACCTATTATTCAATAACAACTGGTGTTGTCTAACCAGTCACATTGCAGCTTAACAGTCGAGGACAGAATCATTGCCCTCAGCTAAATCACTCTGTCCTCGCTAGGTGAGGGCTGGCTGCTTCCAGCTCGTGCCAAGAGGACTAGATAGATTGTCGCACACAGTGTCCTTTGCAAACCTCGTTCTTAGTGTGAACCTGTCATGCTTACTAAGTAGACAGTCTTACATTCAGCAGCAGGACAAATAAAGAGACCCCTGGGGGAAAATCAACACCCCCTCACAACAACCCGCCTCTTCCAATCTAAGCCTGCAGTTTCCACACAGACTGGAGCAGCGGTCCGGTCACTGACATTTTATGAGCTCAGAGGTTTGACAGAGCAAGTTAAGAGCACTGACATTATTGCTTGAGCAACTTGTGGAAATGCACTTTTTTTGGTCAATGGATGATAATGTCATGTAGAATGACATGATATACTGACACTGCATGAACTGTATCCTCAAGATCTTAAAAGGAAAATGATATAAACAATTACACTGAGTAAGCTGCCAATCAATGCTTTATCACAACCAAAACAAACAGCAAATTCATACAACAAGCTTGATGTAATCATTGCGTGCTAAGAATATGGGATCAAATACAAAACTTTTGACTACTTTAATACACATAAGTGATTTTTTCCCAATACTTTTGGTCCCCTAAGATGGAGGGACTTTGTACAAAAAAATGCTGTAATTTCTAAACAGTTCACCTGATGAAAATACCCTCAAATTAAAGCTGACAGTATGCACTTTAATATCATAGTCATTGTATCATTTCAAATCCAAAGTGCTGGAATACAGAGCCAAAACAACAACAACAAAATGCACTGTCCCAATACCTTTAGAGCTCACTGTATGAGGATAATTTAGTTGCTAATGGCAGCCTGCTGTACCCTGGTCGGCCTTCAACTTGAGATACTCAATGAGAGGGCGCAGCACTGAGCTAGCCTGCAATGTCACTTCCTGGAGAAGCTCAAACTGCACATGTTATGTCTCCATGAGATGGCATCTTAACCGATTTCCTTGGCTTCAAATGCGCTATTGAGTCTTCACATAGGAATGAATGGTGTCACATGATCGATGGCTTTGTCCATTCATATACAGTCATTGGGGTAGCCAGACCAGGACACAAACCTGGGTCCCTGTAACTGTCTGTTACACCAAACCTCTGGGTCGGTAGGTGTTAAACTAAGGTCGCTATGATATGATGGTCAACAGTTATTTTCAAAATGGTGATGGACTATGTGGGGAAATTAGAGGGAAAACAACTAAATCCATACATGGCAATGAAGTAGATTGATAGAAAGTGACTTCCTCCCACAGTTGTGTACACCAAGCCAAGAGCTATCGATGTGGAGCTAGATATAAGCTAACTAGCTAACAAACTAGCTAGCTATCACATTTCCCAATTCACAGATATTAGCCTACCCCTGAGTCCATTACCTGAATACACACACTGTTACAGGGAGAGCTTAAAACAGCAATCAAACCCACCCACTACCTATGCCATCCAAATCATGTTACGCTAATAATGTTACAAGGTGAAACAGGCTTATGAGATTACAACCTTCCCCGGAACCTTGGATCTGTCTCCGTGCTAAAAACAAACATGAAAAGGACTTTTTGTCCTTTTCAAAAAAACTCATTTTATGAGTCACTCTGCATTGAAAAAATGTCAAGCTCGTATTCCATTCTCCAGGTTATTGGTGGATAATATTGATTAACGCAGATAGGAAAAAATGTGGTACTGTTAGCTGTGAGGCCACTTGCGGAAGAGGAACAAATCTGAATAATGGCCAGTTTTCCTAAAGAGACAGCTGGTTGGTTAATATTGATAATGCGAAGGACATTCATTTAAAGAGTTCACAGGAAGCGGGTGGCTTCATCCAGTCCTAATTACAGATAGTGGCAGTCCTTGTTTAGCTGACACTAAATGCCTCTGGGGGAGAGGATACAATTGCCTGCCGAGAATGTGAGAGTAATTTATTATAATTTAATATTTATCTATTGGAGGAGGCTGAGTTATCAGAAAACGCTAAATTGAAAGACAGCCAAGCGAGTCAGCAGAAAAAAACAAGCTCTGATGACCCTCGAAGAGAAAGTGAAAAAGAGTGATGGAGAGATTGAACACATTTTGCATTTTGTAAAAATGTATGTAAGGACAGTCTGAATTTACTGAGTCAGAGAAGATAATGCTTACTCCATTATTGAAAAAGCCAAGACCCATTAAGTCTAAAAAGCTGATGGGCAAAAATGGCTTTGATATGCATGGTAGCGTCTGAGTTAAAGGGCTCTACATCCAACTTCTTTCACTTGAGAACTAACTGTATTCCAGAAACCAGGGACAAGAAGCTGGGTTAGGTCTGGACATGATGGTGCTGGATAATTATGCACAGGAGGCAAGGAAATGGCCATCATTAAGCTGAGCTGCCATCAGAGAGAAGGCTCACAGCTGGACCCGGCTGGGAAAAGAGGGTGAATAACCCCTTAACACATTCCTCCTCTCCACCAACCCTCCTAGTAAAGCATGATTCACAGCTGTACATGTATTATACTGTATAATGCAGAGCCATGGATAGAGATTATATATGGCTCTGGTTTAATGTCAAATGGTGGTGCCGGAAGTGTATATGATAATGACAGATGGCACATGCATACCACCCTGCATACCACTGCTGGCTTTCTTCTGAAGCTAAGCAGGGTTGGTCCTGGTCAGTCCCTGGATGGGAGACCAGGTGCTGCTGGAAGTGGTGTTGGAGGGCCAGTAGGAGGCACTCTTTCCTCTGGTCTAAACAAAGATCCCAATGCCCCAGGGCAGTGATTGGGGACACTGCTCTGTGTAGGGTGCCGTCTTTCGGATGGGACGTTAAACGGGTGTCCTGACTCTCTGAGGTCATTAAAGATCCCATGGCACTTATTGTAAGAGTAGGGGTGTTAACCCCAGTGTCCTGGCTAAATTCCCAATCTGGCCCTCAACCATCACGGTCACCTAATAATCCCCAGTTTACAATTGGCTCATTCATCCCCCTCCTCTCCCCTGTAACTATTCCCCAGGTCGTTGCTGCAAATGAGAACGTGTTCTCAGTCAACTTACCTGGTAAAATAACGGTAAAATAAAAAATTAAAAAAATTAAATAAACATGTGAATATTCATACACGTGTGACAAAGAAAAAAGCCCTGGTCATTGGCTACCAACTTACATACAGTACAACAACACAAGGGACAAGCAATATAAAACGACAACATTTGTGTTAATTTATTACACAATCACCTGTAAATATTGCAACTTCACATCTTGCTTTCATAGTGTATCAGACTTTTATAATTTTGTTTATCATTCTGAAAAAGCTCAAATATATGATTGCTTTTTATTCAACAGATAGTTATGGCAGAACAAATCAAAATGACTTGAACCCTATCAAGATTTGAAAGCAGTCCTCTTCAATAACATTACACTTCTCCACAGTAGTGGCACTGCTATCGAGGACCATACACATGAGTAGGCCATCCTCTTTGTAGCCGCCGCTACGCTAAAATCCTGAGTGCCTTAATCAGACTGATGGCTTCCCCTCATAAGTGTCTGCTTCACCTAATAAGTGTGCGCTTGGCAGCTTTGCTTTGGCTGTATTCATCAATCTAGCAAGAAGGCTATGGCCCAGAAAGATATGACCTGCTATGGCCCAGAAAGATATGACCTGCTATGGCCCAGAAAGCTATGAAAGCTATGGCCCAGAAAGCTATGAAAGCTATGGCCTATGTCTGAGAAGAAAAAAACCTTTTCAACCCATTATGATCTAGTACACAATAAAAGTATAATAAAACATATAGAAATATGATATCTTAGTGAATTCATGACATGTGAATAAACAACCATTTTCATACTTTATAATCCGTTTAAGTAATACCCAAAATATGTTATCTTCTTTATTACTTTACCCAAAATATCATGACATTAGTGATAGTCCAAATTTGTGACATTTGTGAATGTCTTATTCAACATTTTGGTCATTTAAACAGTGTATCTCCACCCTATCGACAAGGGGACGTGCACTTTTTAAAAGGGAGCTTTTCCGTCTCCGATGTAAAAAAAAAAATTGGACTTTCCACACAAAATTGCTTCTTTACTTATTTTAGGTTTAAGGTAGTGTGTAGGTTGCTATCTTTATCGTACAGCTATGAAAGTTATATATTTAGAACTGCCTGTTAGTTCGGTAGGAACCCAATGATGTATGTGGCATGTCTGTATTGTAAGCGAGTCGACTTAAAGAGCTGCTTTTCTAAGGACCGCCCCTTTGACGTGACGTGGCAAAGAGCTGACAAAATGGATTGTAATGACGCATCCGACCACTGTCTAGTTTTTTGTGTTCTGACTTAAAAATGGTGGGAAATGAATAAATTAAGTAATGTAAACATTCAATCAGTAATTACCAGTAAATCTAGTGCCAGAAATTGGACACTGTAGTCTTAAGAGTCTAAATCCTATGATGTTTTGTTTTTTACTTCTGGCACTATTCACCAGTATAGTATAGTGTCTGACACCAAATCCAAGTGACTCTGACACCAACTCCAAGTAACTTTGACACACCTTCAATGGACGTATGACTGTCCAAACATGGTGACGTACAGAGTCAAATGTTTCAAATGTTAGTATAGGGAGGATGAAAAAGGAGGAATAAGGCAGGACCAATTACAACAAAATGATGCCATAATAACACTGCTCATCCAATTTAACTATTCGAGCCAATACTCATTCTTGCCAACACATTTTGCTCAGCATCTCTTGATCTAGATTTCTGTAATATCTGTTTCTGGTGTAATGCTTCCGGCCTAAGTCTAAAGATAGTCCATGCACTAATTGTTTAACCCGGGGTCTCGGAAATCAATTTGAACTCTTGACAGAACGCCTCTAAGTCAATCAGCTCCTCCGCCCAGGTATAAGCCATTTCAAAAACAATTAGTGGGTGTATGGAATGGAATAAAATCTGATCTGCTCTTGGTTGATGAGGGTTGTGAAGAGAGCCAAAGCAATGTTATCTTTTAGCGTTTCGGCTGCTTCCTCCCCTGTGTGCATTTTCTCACAGCGGGGGCTACGTAGGCCTCACGTACGACCGACACCCTAATCACATTTACTTGGATATTTAACCAGAAGGATATCTAACCCTCGTCTCGTACAACCATCAGTAATCAATGATGGAGATCAAAGATGAGTCTAATGTCACTCTACGTTAGGCATGACATTGGCATAATGTCTCCCCACAAAAAACAGGGAGGAGGAAAAGAGGACCTAAAAGTGAACAAGTATAAGACCTTGTCCAAAAAAGACAGGATAAGGTATTTGTGAGGGTGTTTACTTATCTATTTTGATATTAAGAAATGGGCTTGACTGCCTATGCAGCCTTGTAGCTGTGAATGTCATTGTGCATTTGAGGCTAAGCAACTCAGTAGAATTAGCTGTCTGCCTCACCAGTCAACCTGGTATGACCTGGTGCGACCTGAAAAAACGTGCCCCAAATCGAGTGAGATGGACAACATCATCAATGGCATATACTCTATATAGGAGCGAAATGCTTAAATCAGGTAAATCAAGTCTTAGCATTCAACGGGTATTTCTCATATGTATACTACCATGCTCCACACTCTCATGCTCCGAGTGCATTCTGGATGTTCTCTTGAGTGCTTTCTTGTGAGGACGAGAGTGTGGAGAAAGCATAAAACATTACATTTGAGAAGCACTCACACTCCCCCTACTGTATTACCTAACACTGCATCTCCCCATTCACTGAACCTTCTTCCAGCCAGGACAATGGCAACAATAGAGACCAAACAAGATATACACAATGCAAACGTTTTACTTCATAACAATCAGATAGCTATATGTAAATCGTAATAATGTAGCTAACCAGATAGTTAAACAGGCAAAAATGACTTCAAACTAATGTTATGCAAGGTGATGTCAATTCTTCATGGGTAGCCAGCTAGCTAACAATTCTCTAACAACAGACAACAGTAGCTAGCCAGGTAGCCCTATTGACTTATTATGGGCTTGTGATCTACACACACTACAGTGGGTATTGTAGTCAGGTAAACATGCCCAAATTAACACAGCACATATTTATTACGTATCAAGATAAAATATTGTAGTCAGGCAACATATGAGATATGAATAGGCAACATTTCATTCCGAAGTCAGAGTGTATTTTCTCTCGCTTCAGCTCAGATAATGTCCGCCATTGTTTTCAAGAAATTGTGTGTAATTTTTTATGTGGTTGCGTCATATTTCTGTGCATACTTTCCGTTGAAGCCTGCATCGATGCACGCTTCAATATATGTACAAACGGAGTACGCATTCAAGAAGTGTCCTCCGTGCTCTGTTGAGCATTTGATTTGGAATCATACTCCGACCCAGCCGTACTCCAATTTGCATGCTCGGAACAAAATAATATGCATTTTGAGAAACACCCAATGACCGAACAGTCTTTAGAATCTAGCAGATTTCTAGTGATAACTGTCTGTACTGGCTGTAACCCCCTGACATAAAACCTTCATAAAAACACCATATTAAAGTGTCTTACAACCAACCATACGTGTGTGTTTGTGTGTATGTGCCCTAGTGTGTGTGGGGCGTGCAAAGATTTAAACTTGCTTATGACACAACAGATTAGGCAGCAAAACAGGGGAGGGTTCCCGAAGCGGAATGGACCTCAGTGTGAAGTGGTAGCTTTTCTAGTCGATGATTCGATGAATCAAGGAGAAGAGCCACACAGGATTCAATTAACTTCATCAATCATCTATAGTAGAAATACTTTGAGTGTGTCAAGTGTGTATTCAGGGCTTTGAGAGGAATGAAACAGTAATTGAATATATTCCCCAAGATTTAGTCAACTCAAAATGCTCAGAGTGTGCAGAAATGGTGCTAACACAGGGGTTTGAAGGCATACAGTGTCCCCCATGTTGGATTATGCCACAATAAAGGCAGTTGTGAATGGATTTAGAGAATGCTTTTGAAGCCTGGAAATAAAAGGAACACATTCCATAAATATGTACTGTACCGATCCTTCAAATAGACCATTCTTTATTTATAGTGAACACTAATATGGAAATATCTGGCTTAAGAACATCAAATGTGGCTCAGAGAACAGTATTATTATACTTTTTTTGTTCCGTGGTAAGAATGCAAAAAACTCAAAGTCAGCGAAAATATTAAAACCACTATACGTGGGATAATTAAAAGTAATATAATGCATAATAATCTAAAAACAAAAGCCAACAACTACTAGATGTTGATTCTCTTATCTCAGGCCTTTTACAGTACCCAATTAGCCTTTTCACAGTGGCAGAGGATAGATAAACCCCTGACAACTCTCCAAATCAAGAAGTGGCCTCATTTCTCATTTAGCTGAAATGCTAATGATTCTTAAGATAATTCAAGGTCTAATTATAATTTTTTCATTAAAAGCCCAGGCTTAGTAATTAAAGGACTGTTAACTTCTCGTCGGTCCTATTGATTATTTTTAACCTCATTCAGGAGAGAAACCCAAAGTAAAGATAAGGTTGAGAGAGAAGCCCTGCAGCCAGTCAAAGAATGGATTATACGAGGGGTCGGGTTATTTGCAGTTTCCCGCCATACCATCTTGCTCTGTTGACAGAGATGGCACGTGTCGAGAGCAAGTGCCCTCACCTCGTTCAATCGCCCAGTTACAAACACAGTCAAATTAAAATTGTATCAACATTTGATGAGCAGAAAGTCTAAAGCAATCCCCTGCATTATTATCCCCCCGCCGTGAAGCAAGCTGTCTATGAAATGAGCAGCTGCCGGCTAAACAGGGTCTATTGTGATTTTTTTGAAAGTGGTTAGTCTCTGCTAGAACATCAGATAAGTGGAAAAAGTCATTTTGCCTCTGCACCATTAATGAAACTGAAAACCAAGTGATGAGTTCAGAAGGCGGAAATAAAAAAAACATGAAAATTCCAAATCATATAACTTCCCTCCTCCAGCCAGAATCTGCAACTGCCAGAACTCAGCGGTTCACACACTCCCATGGAGGAAGAGGACTTGTCTTGACCACCTGTGGTGGTGTGACGCCCGCTGTGCAGACACTTAGGGAACACAGCGAGGGGGCAGAGAGGGAGACAGCAGAACCCTGGAGAAATGCATCCTTCCTAGGCTTACCTCCATGAAGTTATCACAGATCTAAATGGGTTGGATTGGTGAAAATAATAGGCTGGTAGCCTTGTTTTCAATGATCTAATCTCTTACAGATCTGTGATAATCTCAATGAAATAAGGAAGGGAGGATGCAGGTATTCCGTATTCGTACAGGACCCATGGTTCCATCCCAGTAATAAGTCCTTTCTACATCCCAAAGATCTAAAATAATTGGATTGGTGGAGGCATGGGGCTAGTGGCTAGTGGGAGTTTCCACTATATATTTTTTTATACCAGTCCTTTTCTTTTAAGTCAGTGAAGGGAAGTGCACACTTTGAGATGAATAAGAGATAATTGGGACAATTGGAACATACAGTATATTTGCTGTGCTATACCTCACTCCTATACACATAATAATTTACAGTAATTTTCCACAAACCATTTTTCAAATGAACATGTCATCCAATGTATCTAAAATTATGAAAATCAATGAATATATATAAAATAGGTAGCGACAGGGAAGAGGCAGGTGTCACGTTCCTGACCTTATTTTCCTTTGTTTAGCTTTGTTTAGTTGGTCAGGACGTGAGCTGGGTGGGCAGTCTATGTTATTTGTTTCTATGTTTTGTTAATTAGCCTTATATGGTTCTCAATCAGGGGCAGGTGTTTGACGTTTCCTCTGATTGAGAACCATATTAAGGTAGGCTGTTCACACCGTTTGTTGGTGGGTGATTGTCTTCCGTGTCAGTGTTTGTACCACACGGGACTGTTTCGTTTGTCTAATCTGTTCCTGTTCGTGCGTTCTTCGTTATATGTAAGTTCTCATGTTCAGGTCAGTCTACGTCGTTTGTTATTTTGTAATTTATCAAGTGTGTTTCGTGTTCGTCTTGTTTCAATAAAATCTCATTATGTATTCCACAAAAGCTGCGTTTTGGTCCGATCCCTGCTCCTTCTCAGACGAGGAGGAGAACAATCGTTACAGCAGGCTGCTGGTTTGACAGTGAAAAAATGTCTTGCCTCCGACTGGCAGCTGTAAAAGGTGCTATCTAGAACCTAAAAGGGTTCTTTGGCTGTCCACATAGAAGAACCCTTTGAATAACCCTTTTTGGTTCCAGGTAGAACGCTTTTGGGTTCCATGTAGAACCCTTTCCACAGAGGGATTTACATGGAACCCAAAAGGGTTGTACCTGGAACCAAAAAAAGGTTATCCTAACGGGACAGCCTTTTGGAAGCCATTTCTCTGAGTGTAGTGTCGCTGGTCGAGAGATGGGCTGTGTTTGGGAAACGGCACGTCAGCGTCAGGAGCACAACTGCCCCATGACTCAAGCGGCCTATCACGAGCGCCCCACCAGTGAGGCCGATGGGCAATTAAGATCACTCTGGAGGGCCGCCTGCCTCCCAAGTGCTGATTGCTAACTGGGTAACAGCTCTCCCAACTGAATTTGTCTCTCTCTCTCTCTCTCTCTCACACACACACACACAGACAAAGACCAAGACACACACAAACACCTTATTTTTCCGTTGGGACTAGTAGGCTTAAGCGGTGTGTTTATTCTCTTCACAGAGCCACAGCTTAGGGCCACAGGATTCATCTCCAGTAAACAATCTTGACGTCAAACTGGCAGAGCATACATCTGAGTAGGAGTCACAGACACCCCCCCTCTCACATCTATGACACCTGTCCCAAAATTGAGAGCATAATCTTTGATCTGAAGAGAGAACTGGCTCAGCCAGGTAATATGGGGAGAAATCAAAACCAAATCAAGAGGAGAGAGAAAGGAAACAGAAATGTAGATGAGGGAGGAGTAGAGTAGAGTAAGCAGGAGTCCTGCGGCTATCACCATGCTGTGTGTACATATGTACTGTATCTGCACACAGTGCTATCTGGACCATCTTCTGATGCTCTGTTTCCATAGTAACACACACACAAACACACACAGACTCACACGGACACACACAACGCCCCAAGGCGTCTGTTCCCCTCGACTGATGTTTTTCAGTTGGACCGTATCAATAGATAAACATGTGAGATTATGAAGCCATTTTATCGAACTGATCTGTGATCAGGCAATGCTGTGAGTGCCTACATCAGTGGCTACACACCAGGGTTGGGGTTAAATTCCCTCTCCCTGTAAATTCCAATTAATTCAACAAAAACTCCAGGTCGGTCTTTGAATTCAGAGATAATTAAATTCTTCTCAATTCCAATGTTAGGTAAATTCCAAGAATGAAATTCCCAATTTAATATTATCCCCAACAATTCCCCAAATTCCAATTCGAATTAAATTCCCTCAGGCTTTCAGGCTGATCATGTTACTGTTCAGATAGCCTAGCTATACTCCTAAATATATAAATATAAGATTAAACAAATACCGCAGTCCATTTTTTTATACTGAGTGAGTTAATTCCATTCATTGAGAAATGTACAAATATTGAATTCCAATTAAATTCCAAATACATATATTTTTACACTCGCAATTCAATTCAAACAGTCAACACAGTCCAATTACATAACTTAGAGATTGTTGAAATTTGAATTGAATTCAATGTACATTTTCCACTTCATGATTGAATTCAAGAGCGGGGCTGCAGGTAGCCTAGTGGTTAGAGTGTTGGGCCAGTAACCGAAAGGTTGCTAAATCGAATCCCCAAGCTGACAAAGTAAAAACCTGTCGTTCTGCCCCTGAAAAAGGCAGTTAACCCATTGTTCCATTGTAAATAAGTATTTGTTCTTAACTGACTTGCCTAGTTAAATTTACTGAATTGGAATTTCAAATTAAATTGGAATTGACCCCAACCACCCCAACCACACTGCCACACATTATCCCTTCCTGCATCAGGAGATCACTTAGCTGCTGTAACTGTCTCCAGGAGAACAGAGCATTGCCTCTGATCCCAAGCATTGATTGGACTTTGATCAAGAAGACAGGTGAACTAGCATGAGGGCCTATGAAAATAAAGGTGCAAATTGGAACCAAATAGGGTTCTTGAGAGCGATGCCATAGGGTTACCATTTTAGGATCTCTAAAAAACCATACATGGGATGGTTCTTTGAAGAACTATTCAAAAATCCAAAACCAGAACTGATTCGGCCCTCCAGGACCTGAATTGAATAGCCCTGCTGTAGGGTTTTAAGCCGTATTTGCATATTTCCCAGGGTGCCTTTCGAGTGAATTTTTGAGTTACCAGTACAACCCATGACTGTGTTTGCTAGTGACAGAGACATGATTGTTGCATTAATTTTCTGTCCTGTGGCCTTCAATGATTAAAGACAATACAATACATAAGGCCTTTTGACAGCCTACTTTTACACCTGTACAGAGGCCTGAAATTCATAGTTTCACCTGCAACTCACATTATGCTGGTTTGCAAAGTGATGTATAATTCCTATTGGAATCCAACCAGAGTGGAGATATCCAACATTTGGAATTTGTTGGATATCGCCAGTATTTAGTATTCCTTAGGATCCCAATTACAACCTGCATTCAGAATACAATGTTTTATTATACGTAAGTATTCAAATAATATTTTTAGTAGCATAAGATTGATTCCTCAATCAATGTGGATGTAAAAACAGAACTCGGATAGTAGGAAAACGGAAATGTCCGACTTGCTTGTAGTTACACACATGCTGCGTTCAACCAGTTAGCAAAATCAAAAATGTCAGTTTCCTAGTTCCGACTAGCACATGAGCGCGGCATTAGCTCAAAGGTTCTTTATCGGGCAAGAGTTCTCCAAGGAACCATAAGAGTTGAGGAAGAACCATTTAAGAACCTCATCCATTCACTACACACAGTAGTTTGGAGCAAATGTATAATGTAACTGCAGATAGTGTTATTTCTTACTGTTTGAGGCAGATCCAAGGATAGAGATAGTGAAGTGTGTTTTGACAAAATCAACATAAGGGATGAGGGGATGTTGCGACTACAGAATGGACACTAACTTATCTTTAATAGGACAGCATAGAATCAACTGCAACTGCACTATACTTGCTGAGAAAAGTGCTTTACAGTACTCTATGTCTACAACTCTGTTGGGAGCTGTGGGAAGATTTCACTCAAAGAGGCAGCGTTTACACATGCAGCCCAAATCTGATATTTTGTCCAATTATTGGCAAAAGATCTGATCTGATTGGTCTAAAGACCAATTAGTGACCAATAATTGGGCTGCCTGTGTAAACGCAGCCGTCGCGTCACAATTCCTCTTATTTAACCAATGGAAGACCACACAATCCAGGTAAACTGAAAAACACTGATTCCATCACACACACAAACCTTTGGTGTGTGTGACGGGCCTGTCAAATGATTGTTGCCTAGCAACGTTCATCTCCAATGCCCTCAGTAAGGTCAGCCTATTCTTTCCTGAGTGTTCCATCCTGATCGTCATTAGGAGTCTGACAACCCTCACCCTGTGTGTGTGTGTGTTTGTGTTTGTGTGTGTATACAGTATGTGTGCAATACTGTATGATACCTTTCTTTTTATCAACTAGCACAGGTGAATCACAGATACTGTACCACAATGTACAGTCCTTAAACATTTTACTGCAGTCAAGGACATTCTAAAAGGCTTTTCATTGGCATAGTTGTTGTGTGGGTTTGTGGCTCCACAGGATTTAGCCTGCATAGAAGGTCATTAACAAACCATATATCCAATTTCCCCAATGGATGAACAGAATCGGGTAATTAGCTTATTCATTATAATCCCTTTTCATCTAAAACAGCTTAACTAACAACTCACAGCCAAATCAAACAGGACTGATTCAGAGATCAAACCTAATCAAACCAAATGCCCCGAAGTGGACCAGACCTGTTTTCAGGTCGAAGAAACCTACTGATCTAGAATCAGGAACTATTTGTCCCCTGGTTAAATGGCTTTACTTCTGTGATCGCTGGAAATTGACCTCAGTCCCGTGTTTCACCTTGAAGGGCACACATTTATCTTGGCCGCCCCCTGGGGGAACAGAAAGGGGATCAGACGGGGGTGTTATTACTCCTCAGCCACCGCTGCTCTGGGATCAGTGTGGGCGCTAGTGGTCACAGGGTCCCTTAGGCACTATCGCTCTCCCACTGTGGATCAATGATGACACTATTAAACGCTAGTGTTGAGGCCACGTTGGCTGGATCCACATCTCACAGCCAGCTGCAGCCTGCGTTAAAAAGGGGTGAGGGAATGGGAGTGGATGTGCAAGAGTTGCACAATCACTTTCCCCCACACCTCTCCCCCATCTACCTGCCCCCGCCCCCGCACCCTTTCCAATCAATAGCCCAATCATTTTCAGTTTTCCTAGCAAAGAGCTAGTTGGAGATGCGTTGTCAGTTATTCCTCATGGTGATGGCCCTTTGGATAGGGGGAGTGTTCGGCTGTTCTAGGTCCCCTGTATTTCCGCTGTACAGGCTGGGAGTGCTTATTGATCCAGCGTGGGCAGAGATCTTTACTGGTGTTGATGAGCCGCACATTAGCCTCTTATACGCACACACATGGACTCGCACACACGCACACAAACATACACACGGACGCAGGCACGCACACATGCCCAATCACAAACACACGCACACACACATACTTGCATGCACACACAAACACACACGGACACACACACACATTGCCCCCCGCACTGCCCCTATGGATACCTACTGTATGTATCCACACATAATGCACAAGACTATGACCACACAAAAAAACTACTCCATTGGCTCCATTCAAGGCATTGAAAAACATAATTCATGCATGTCATAAAACAGATGGCTACAGTAGGACTAATCCCCCCCTGTTGATTAATCAGTATGCTAAAGACAAATGGGTCAATCAATGCTGCAGCAGAGAGACAACAGAGGAAACATGGGGAGATTGTTTGGGGATCATGCACTCATTTGGATCTGTGATGCAGATCATATTGAAAGATAGTATTTTATAAATGTTCGAAAAGAGTAGTGGCTTGAGTTAAAGCAATAAACCAATGAAAATAAGCAAAAATGGATGCTAAACTCTTATCCTTTTACATATTTACAATGTGATGAGGATTTAATCAGACCTTTTAGTTTTTTTAATCAAATCTCTATACTAAAATTAGCAGTAGGCTTACATAATGATGATTATTATTCTTTTTACAATCTAGCAACTCTGAAATATAATACCCATCCTTATATTTTTATTTTGCGTGCGTCTCTAAAGTGGAATAGAACATTACAGTATGTCAACAGTCTATTTCCCACCAGAACACAACCATTTCCATAACATTATTGTGTCTCAATTGGTCGTGGCAGGGGAACTGAGATTTTCCAAAAGCTGCTATTTTCTCAGCAGGCAGGATCCAGCCCCACTGTATCCAATTAATGAAATGTTTTTTCAATGTATTCCTTACAAGATACGCTGCCATCTTCAATCTTCCCAACAGACAAGTCCGGCAGCTCCCAGAAATAATATGATGTACAGTATTTCAGGGGACAATTCAATTTCTGTGTGACCCAAAACATTTATGGAAACAACAGAAAAAGAGTAGGAATACTATACACTCAATGCATAGGCTATCCTGGGGGGGCGATTTATTATTAACTAGTGACCTCAGCTGAATAACTAAAGACAAGGTATGACCTTCGTACTAAAAGGACTCATGGATGTGCTTACTGGGAGCTAAATCTACAATGAGTTAGATAACACTTGATAGACAGAAGTAGATTTTGAGAGAAGCTCTCTATCATAAACTCGGCAAAAATAGAAACGTCCCTTTTTCAGGACTCTGTCTTTCAAAGATAATTCGTAAAAATATAAATAACTTCACCGATCTTCATTGTAAAGGGTTTAAATACTGTTTCCCATGCTTGTTCAATGAACCATAAACAATTAATGAACATGCACCTGTGGAACGGTCGTTAAAACACTAACAGCTTACAAACGGTAGGCAATTAAGGTCACAGTTATGAAAACTTAGGGCACTAAAGAGGCCTTTCTACTGACTCTGAAAAACACCAAAAGAAAGATGCCCAGGGTCCCTGCTCATCTGCGTGAACGTGCCTTAGGCATGCTGCAAGGAGGCATGAGGACTGCAGATGTGGCCAAGGCAATGAATTGCAATGTCCGTACTGTGAGATGCCTAAGACGGCGCTACAGGGAGACAGGACAGACAGCTGATCGTCCTCGCAGTGGCAGACCACGTGTAACAACACCTGCACAGGATCGGTACATCCGAACATCACACCTTTTGATTTTGACCCCCCCCCCCCTTTGTTCAGGGACACATTATTCCATTTATGTTAGTCACATGTCCGTGGAACTTGTTCAGTTTATGTGTCAGTTGTTGAATCTTGTTATGTTCATACAAATATTTACATATGTTAAGTTTGCTGAAAATTAACACAGTTGACAGTGAGAGAACGTTTCTTTTTTTGCTGAGTTTATGTGCTGAAGGAGTCAAGGAGATGAGAGGATTACATACACTATACATACAAAAGTATGTGGACACCCCTTCACCCCTGAGTGTATTCGGCTCTTTCAGCCACACTTGTTGCTGACAGGTGTATAAAATCGAGCACACAACCGTGCAATCTCAATAGACAAACTCTGGCAGAAGAACGGCCTTACTGAAGAGCTCAATGACTTTCAAAGTGACACCGTTATAGGATGCCACCTTTCCAACAAGTCAGCATCACATTTCTGCCCTTCTATAGCTGCCCCGGTCAACTGTAAGTGCTGTTATTGTAAAGTGGAAACATCTAGGAGCAACAACAGCTCAGGCTGGAAGTGGAAGGCCACACAAGCTCAAAGAACGGACCGAGTACGCGCCGAGTACTGAAGTGCATAGCGTGTAAAAAGCGTCTGTCCTCAGTTGCAACACTCACTACCGAGTTCCAAACTTCCTCTGAAAGCAACATCAGCACAATAAATGTTAATCAGGAGCTAAATGAAATGGGTTTCCATGGCCGAGCAGCCTAAGATCACTGTGCGCAATGTCAAGCGTCGGCTGGAGTGGTGTAAAGCTCGCCGCCATTGGACTCTGGACCAGTGGAAACGCGTTCTCTGGAGTGATGAATCACGCTTCACCATCTGGCAGTCCGACAGATGAATCTGTGTATGGTGGATGCCAGAAGAACGCTACCTTTCCGAATGCTGTAGGAGGAATAATGGTCTGGGGCTGTTTTTCATGGGCCCTTAGTTCCAGTGAAAGGAAATCGTAACACTACAGCATAAAATGACATTGAAAACGATTCTGTGCTTCCAACTTTGTGGCAACAGTTTGGAGAAGGCCCTTTCTTATTTCAGCTTGACAATGCCCCTGTGCACAAAGCGAGGTCCATACAGAAATAGTTTGTCGAGATCGGTGTGGAATAACTTGACTGGCCTGCACAGAGCCCTGACCTCAACCCCATCAAACACCTTTGGGATGAATTGAAATGCTGACTGCGAGCCAGGCCTAATCGCCTAACATCAGTGCCCAAACTCACTAATGCTCTTGTGGCTGAATGGAAGTCCTTGCAGCAATGTTCCAATATCTAGTGGAAAGCCTTCCCAGAAGAGCTGTTATAGCAGCAAAGGGGGGACTCAAGGTAAACCAACTTATATGTTTTGGAAACATTCCAAAATATTTGGTCTAGAGAGCCTGACCCAGCCAACATCCAATTCCCTGAGAAAATTAACACAACTCTCTTCTCGGCGCCAAACTGGCAAATTTTTCCCCATTCAACCCCTATTAGTACTGTGCCAGATTTGAGATGGGCTGTGATAGGCCATAGGGGGATGGGGTGGCAGCAGGGGCAGATGGGACCAGGTTGATGTATTATGCATGGGTGACAAGAGACCTCAGGAGGGCCAGCTGAGGAGAGGGAAAGGGGGACAGATTGATCCAAGGACACCGTGGGGCACCCCGCCACCACACCAGCCCTCCCTCAGGCCTCAGGGGACCTGGACGGACCTCACTGGCTCTGTGACCCTGGGCATGGCTCCAAACGACCTAATATATATAGGGTAGTTGGTCTATCTATTGTGATTAAATATTCATTGGAGGACTCAGGATGAACATTTGCAGGTCATTTTTCAGGAGTAAGTCCGCAAAACAGTACCAGCAGACAGAGTTTGGAACTCATAACAAATACTGCATTTCACTCATAATCAAACACACCTTCGAAGTATTTATTTCTGTTATTGTAGCTATATTATACACACTAGTACTATTACACAAAAATGTTGTTCAAAAAAAGAAATAAAAAGGTGTTGTTCCACCGACCATCTGAGATTACAACATTTGCCCCAAACCCAATGAGCATGAAAGAACTATGGACCTACTGTAAAGCCTTTAACCTTACGTGCCCTTTTCACCCCCTGCACAACATATCGGATCATTGAGGAACCGGAGTTCTATTGATCCATTAGGGGTGTATTCAGTGATGCAAAACATTCAAAACATTACAGATAGAAATAGAATAAATAGAGCTGACACCATTGCCTATTCTATTAAACACACAATCATATCTGTTCTACACAATACTTTTCTATCTCAACGTTCTGTAATGTTACATGCTCTTGAACAAGCCCTTGTTGTCTTTTCAACTCTGTCATTATCAGCTCCACTGTTAATTGCTTTGGGGACTGACAATGATTAGATACTGTTTTGTTATAATGCCTTCGATGGTTTTCAATTTAGGATAGGATGACCTTTAATGTCCCAAAGGGGCAAATTGTCTTAGACTACTGTGTACAGTACAGACACTGTACAATATACACTCAACATACACCTTCCTAATATTGAGTTGAATCCTCTTTTTCCTTTTTCCTTCAGAACATTCTCAATTCGTCGGGGCATGGACTCTGCAAGGTGTTGAAAGCGTTCCAAGGGGATGCTGGCCCATGTTGACCCCAATGCTTCCCACAGTTGTGTCAAGTTGGCTGGATGCTGTTTGGGTGGTAGACCATACTTGATACAAACGGTAAACTTTTGAGCGTGAAAACCCCAGCAGCGTTGCAGTTCTTGACACTCAAACCAGTGTGCCTGGCACCTACTACCATACCCTGTTATCTTGCCCTTTCACCCTCTGAAGGGTACACATACACAATCCATGTCTCAATTGTCTCAAGGTTTAAATCTTTTTAGTTTCCTGATGGGGAATAGGTTTTGTCGTGCCCGCTTCACGACTGTCATGGTGTGCTTGGAACATGTTAATTTGTTGGTGATGTGGACACCAAGGAACTTGAAGCTCTCAACCTGCTCCACTGCAGCCCCGTCGATGAGAATGGGGACATGCTCGATCCTCTTTTTCCTGTAGTCCACAATCATCTCTTTTGTCTTGATCACGTTGAGGGAGAGGTTGTTGTCCTGGCACCACACGGCCAGGCCTCTGACCTCCTCCCTATAGGCTGTCTCGTTGTTGTCGGTAATCAGGCCTACCACTGTTGTGTCATCGGCAAATTTAATGATGGTGTTGGAGTCGCCTGGCCGTGCAGTCATGAGTGAACAGGGAGTACAGGAGGGGGCTGAGCATGCACCCCTGAGGGGCCCCATGTGTTGAGGATCAGTTACTGATGAAGCCAGTGACAGATGTGGTGTACTTCTCAATGCCATTGGAGGAATCTCAGAACATATTCCAGTCTGTGCTAGCAAAACAGTCCTGTAGCTTACCGCCACACCGGCAGTCATGCGTTATGACTGCAGTAAAATTCCACGGTAATCTCCTTTTATGCAGTCAGGACATGCATTGGTGGTACCCAACTTAATAACGACCTTCAGATCCTAATGGCCTGGTACTCAGGGCTCTATTGTCCCTCCATCAGGTCCTAATGGCCTGGTACTCAGGGCTCTATTGTCCCTCCATCAGGTCCTAATGGCCTGGTACTCAGGGCTCTATTGTCCCTCCATCAGGTCCTAATGGCCTGGTACTCAGGGCTCTATTGTCCCTCCATCAGGTCCTAATGGCCTGGTACTCAGGGCTCTATTGTCCCTCCATCAGGTCCTAATGGCCTGGTACTCGGGGCTCTATTGTCCCTCCATCAGGTCCTAATGGCCTGGTACTCAGGGCTCTATTGTCCCTCCATCAGGTCCTAATGGCCTGGTACTCAGGGCTCTATTGTCCCTCCATCAGGTCCTAATGGCCTGGTACTCAGGGCTCTATTGTCCCTCCATCAGGTCCTAATGGCCTGGTACTCAGGGCTCTATTGTCCCTCCATCAGGTCCTAATGGCCTGGTACTCAGGGCTCTATTGTCCCTCCATCAGGTCCTAATGGCCTGGTACTCAGGGCTCTATTGTCCCTCTAACTACTCTGACATCAATGCAAACAGTTATCATCAAAACAGTGTGTGCTTTTAAAACTCACCTCACCGCTCTAGATAGCACCTTTTTTTCTAAGAGTGTAGTCGCAACATGCAACCCATATATGTTTTGATTTCTAAGACATTCTAAGGTTTGTGTCATTCACAACTAAAGTTGCCAAATAACTCTAAATCTAGCATACAGGACCAGTTTCAAATGATCACTTTTACGCTCAACATAGCCACTTCATATGCACACTCCATCTGGAATGGAAAAAATATCCTTTTGACTATAAAATCATATAATATAAAATATTGGCACGGGAAGAATATCTTGTCTGCTAAATGAAGGTATCAGCCTATGGCAAGTAGCATTGCCAGATAACATAGGCCAACTCATATCCTCGTCTTCTGAAATATATGTTCTTTATATGATAATTTCTTTAGACCTGCCTAAAATGAATACGAATTTATTGTGATGATGTATATTACATTTCTATATTCTACGTTTTTAAATGTAGATGTCCCATCAGCGGCTTGTATGCGTGGAGACCTGGAGATGCAAAACGTGTTTCTGTTCATTTACGGTCAATTACCGTGAGACCAGCAGTCTTTGCATGACAATAACCGTCTGACAAAATTGAATGACTGCTACAGCCCTATAGCTACATACATAGTACTTTGCACATTCCCTTATTCTGTCAGTGGCGTACTAACACAGCTCAGCTTTACTTACAGCAGTTTAGGTATTTGATGGACATGGGAATGAAGGAGTGCTTATACCTGTTCAGCTTATACGTAGGGACCCTACAGCATCTGTCTGAGGGGAGGAGGGACCCTACAGCGTCTGTCTGAGGGGAGGAGGGACCCTACAGCATCTGTCTGAGGGGAGGAGGAACCCTACAGCGTCTGTCTGAGGGGAGGAGGGACCCTATAGTGTCTGTCTGAGGGGAGGAGGGACCCTACAGCATCTGTCTGAGGGGAGGAGGGACCCTATAGTGTCTGTCTGTGGGGAGGAGGGACCCTATAGTGTCTGTCTGTGGGGAGGAGGGACCCTATAGAGTCTGTCTGAGGGGAGGAGGGACCCTACAGTGTCTGTCTGAGGGGAGGAGGGACCCTACAGCATCTGTCTGAGGGGAGGAGGGATCCTATAGTGTCTGTCTGAGGGGAGGAGGGACCCTACAGCATCTGTCTGAGGGGAGGAGGGACCCTACAGCGTCTGTCTGAGGGGAGGAGGGACCCTACAGCATCTGTCTGAGGGGAGGAGGGACCCTACAGCATCTGTCTGAGGGGAGGAGGGACCCTACAGCATCTGTCTGAGGGGAGGAGGGACCCTATAGCGTCTGCCTGAGGGGAGGAGGGACCCTACAGTGTCTGTCTGAGGGGTGGAGGGACCCTACAGCATCTGTCTGAGGGGAGGAGGGATCCTATAGTGTCTGCCTGAGGGGAGGAGGGACCCTATAGTGTCTGCCTGAGGGGAGGAGGGACCCTATAGTGTCTGCCTGAAGGGAGGAGGGACCCTATAGTGTCTGTCTGAGGGGAGGAGGGATCCTATAGTGTCAGCCTGAGGGGAGGAGGGACCCTATAGCGTCTGTCTGAGGGGAGGAGGGATCCTATAGTGTCTGTCTGAGGGGAGGAGGGATCCTATAGCGTCTGTCTGAGGGGAGGAGGGACCCTACAGCGTCTGCCTGAGGGGAGGAGGGACCCTATAGTGTCTGTCTGAGGGGAGGAGGGACCCTATAGTGTCTGCCTGAGGGGAGGAGGGACCCTATAGTGTCTGCCTGAAGGGAGGACGGACCCTATAGTGTCTGCCTGAGGGGAGGAGGGACTCTATAGTGTCTGTCTGAGGGGAGGAGGTACCCTATAGTGTCTGTCTGAGGGGAGGAGGGACCCTATAGTGTCTGTCTGAGGGGAGGAGGGACCCTATAGTGTCTGTCTGAGGGGAGGAGGGACCCTATAGTGTCTGTCTGAGGGGAGGAGGACCCTATAGTGTCTGTCTGAGGGGAGGAGGGACCCTATAGTGTCTGTCTGAGGGGAGGAGGGACCCTATAGTGTCTGTCTGAGGGGAGGAGGGACCCTATAGTGTCTGTCTGAGGGGAGGAGGGATTCTATAGTGTCTGCCTGAAGGGAGGAGGGATCCTATAGTGTCTGCCTGAAGGGAGGAGGGATCCTATAGTGTCTGTCTGAGGGGAGGAGGGACCCTATAGTGTCTGCCTGAGGGGAGGAGAGACCCTATAGTGTCTGCTTGAAGGGAGCAGGGACCCTATAGTGTCTGCCTGAAGGGAGGAGGGATCCTATAGTGTCTGTCTGAGGGGAGGAGGGACCATATAGTGTCTGCCTGAAGGGAGGAGGGACCCTATAGTGTCTGCCTGAAGGGAGGAGGGACCCTATAGTGTCTGCCTGAGGGGAAGAGGGACCCTACAGCGTCTGCCTGAAGGGAGGAGGGACCCTATAGTGTCTGTCTGAGGGGAGGAGGGACTCTATAGTGTCTGTCTGAGGGGAGGAGGGACCCTATAGTGTCTGTCTGAGGGGAGGAGGGACCCTATAGTGTCTGTCTGAGGGGAGGAGGGACCCTATAGTGTCTGTCTGAGGGGAGGAGGGACCCTATAGTGTCTGTCTGAGGGGAGGAGGGATCCTATAGTGTCTGCCTGAGGGGAGGAGGGATCCTATAGTGTCTGCCTGAAGGGAGGAGGGATCCTATAGTGTCTGTCTGAGGGGAGGAGGGAACCTATAGTGTCTGCCTGAGGGGAGGAGGGACCCTATAGTGTCTGCCTGAAGGGAGGAGGGACCCTATAGTGTCTGCCTGAAGGGAGGAGGGATCCTATAGTGTCTGTCTGAGGGGAGGAGGGACCCTATAGTGTCTGCCTGAAGGGAGGAGGGACCCTATAGTGTCTGCCTGAAGGGAGGAGGGACCCTATAGTGTCTGCCTGAGGGGAAGAGGGATCCTATAGTGTCTGCCTGAGGGGAGGAGGGACCCTATAGTGTCTGCCTGAAGGGAGGAGGGACCCTACAGCGTCTGCCTGAAGGGAGGAGGGACCCTATAGTGTCTGTCTGAGGGGAGGGGGGATCCTATAGTGTCTCCCTGAGGGGAGGAGGGACCCTATAGTGTCTGCCTGAGGGGAGGAGGGACCCTATAGTGTCTGTCTGAGGGGAGGGGGGATCCTATAGTGTCTGCCTGAGGGGAGGAGGGACCCTATAGTGTCTGCCTGAAGGGAGGAGGGACCCTATAGTGTCTGCCTGAGGGGAGGAGGGATCCTATAGTGTCTGCCTGAGGGGAGGAGGGATCCTATAGTGTCTGCCTGAAGGGAGGAGGGATCCTATAGTGTCTGCCTGAGGGGAGGAGGGATCCTATAGTGTCTGCCTGAGGGGAGGAGGGATCCTATAGTGTCTGCCTGAAGGGAGGAGGGACCCTATAGTGTCTGCCTGAAGGGAGGAGGGATCCTATAGTGTCTGCCTGAGGGGAGGAGGGATCCTATAGTGTCTGCCTGAGGGGAGGGACCCTATAGTGTCTGCCTGAAGGGAGGAGGGATCCTATAGTGTCTGTCTGAGGGGAGGAGGGATCCTATAGTGTCTGTCTGAGGGGAGGAGGGATCCTATATTGTCTGACTGAGGGGAGGAGGGATCCTATATTGTCTGCCTGAAGGGAGGAGGGATCCTATAGTGTCTGTCTGAGGGGAGGAGGGATCCTATAGTGTCTGTCTGAGGGGAGGAGGGATCCTATAGTGTCTGTCTGAGGGGAGGAGGGATCCTATAGTGTCTGCCTGAGGGGAGGAGGGATCCTATAGTGTCTGCCTGAGGGGAGGAGGGACCCTATAGTGTCTGCCTGAAGGGAGGAGGGATCCTATAGTGTCTGTCTGAGGGGAGGAGGGATCCTATAGCGTCTGCCTGAGGGGAGGAGGGACCCTACAGCGTCTGCCTGAGGGGAGGAGGGACCCTATATTGTCTGCCTGAAGGGAGGAGGGATCCTATAGTGTCTGTCTGAGGGGAGGAGGGATCCTATAGCGTCTGCCTGAGGGGAGGAGGGACCCTACAGCGTCTGCCTGAGGGGAGGAGGGACCCTATATTGTCTGCCTGAGGGGAGGAGGGATCCTATAGTGTCTGCCTGAGGGGAGGAAGGACCCTATATTGTCTGCCTGAGGGGAGGAGGGATCCTATAGTGTCTGCCTGAGGGGAGGAGGGACCCTATAGTGTATGCCTGAGGGGAGGAGGGACTCTATAGTGTCTGCCTGAGGGGAGGAGGGATCCTATAGTGTCTGCCTGAAGGGAGGAGGGATCCTATAGTGTCTGCCTGAGGGGAGGAGGGATCCTATAGTGTCTGCCTGAGGGGAGGGACCCTATAGTGTCTGCCTGAAGGGAGGAGGGATCCTATAGTGTCTGTCTGAGGGGAGGAGGGATCCTATAGTGTCTGTCTGAGGGGAGGAGGGATCCTATATTGTCTGACTGAGGGGAGGAGGGATCCTATATTGTCTGCCTGAAGGGAGGAGGGATCCTATAGTGTCTGTCTGAGGGGAGGAGGGATCCTATAGTGTCTGTCTGAGGGGAGGAGGGATCCTATAGTGTCTGTCTGAGGGGAGGAGGGATCCTATAGTGTCTGCCTGAGGGGAGGAGGGATCCTATAGTGTCTGCCTGAGGGGAGGAGGGACCCTATAGTGTCTGCCTGAAGGGAGGAGGGATCCTATAGTGTCTGTCTGAGGGGAGGAGGGATCCTATAGCGTCTGCCTGAGGGGAGGAGGGACCCTACAGCGTCTGCCTGAGGGGAGGAGGGACCCTATATTGTCTGCCTGAGGGGAGGAGGGATCCTATAGTGTCTGCCTGAGGGGAGGAAGGACCCTATATTGTCTGCCTGAGGGGAGGAGGGATCCTATAGTGTCTGCCTGAGGGGAGGAGGGACCCTATAGTGTATGCCTGAGGGGAGGAGGGACTCTATAGTGTCTGCCTGAGGGGAGGAGGGATCCTATAGTGTCTGTCTGAGGGGAGGAGGGACCCTATATTGTCTGCCTGAGGGGAGGAGGGACCCTATATTGTCTGCCTGAGGGGAGGAGGGATCCTATAGTGTCTGCCTGAGGGGAGGAGGGATCCTATTGTGTCTGCCTGATAGGAGGAGGGATCCTACTGTGTCTGTCTGAGGGGAGGAGGGACCCTACAGCATCTGTCTGAGGGGAGGAGGGACCCTACAGCATCTGTCTGAGGGGAGGAGGGACCCTATAGCGTCTGCCTGAGGGGAGGAGGGACCCTACAGTGTCTGTCTGAGGGGTGGAGGGACCCTACAGCATCTGTCTGAGGGGAGGAGGGATCCTATAGTGTCTGCCTGAGGGGAGGAGGGACCCTATAGTGTCTGCCTGAGGGGAGGAGGGACCCTATAGTGTCTGCCTGAAGGGAGGAGGGACCCTATAGTGTCAGCCTGAGGGGAGGAGGGACCCTATAGTGTCAGCCTGAGGGGAGGAGGGACCCTATAGCGTCTGTCTGAGGGGAGGAGGGATCCTATAGTGTCTGTCTGAGGGGAGGAGGGATCCTATAGCGTCTGTCTGAGGGGAGGAGGGACCCTACAGCGTCTGCCTGAGGGGAGGAGGGACCCTATAGTGTCTGTCTGAGGGGAGGAGGGACCCTATAGTGTCTGCCTGAGGGGAGGAGGGACCCTATAGTGTCTGCCTGAAGGGAGGACGGACCCTATAGTGTCTGCCTGAGGGGAGGAGGGACTCTATAGTGTCTGTCTGAGGGGAGGAGGTACCCTATAGTGTCTGTCTGAGGGGAGGAGGGACCCTATAGTGTCTGTCTGAGGGGAGGAGGGACCCTATAGTGTCTGTCTGAGGGGAGGAGGGACCCTATATTGTCTGCCTGAGGGGAGGAGGGATCCTATAGTGTCTGCCTGAGGGGAGGAGGGACCCTATAGTGTATGCCTGAGGGGAGGAGGGATCCTATAGTGTCTGTCTGAGGGGAGGAGGGACCCTATAGTGTATGCCTGAGGGGAGGAGGGATCCTATAGTGTCTGTCTGAGGGGAGGAGGGATCCTATAGTGTCTGTCTGAGGGGAGGAGGGATCCTATAGTGTCTGCCTGAGGGGAGGAGGGATCCTATAGTGTCTGCCTGAGGGGAGGAGGGACCCTATAGTGTCTGCCTGAAGGGAGGAGGGATCCTATAGTGTCTGTCTGAGGGGAGGAGGGATCCTATAGCGTCTGCCTGAGGGGAGGAGGGACCCTACAGCGTCTGCCTGAGGGGAGGAGGGACCCTATATTGTCTGCCTGAAGGGAGGAGGGATCCTATAGTGTCTGTCTGAGGGGAGGAGGGATCCTATAGCGTCTGCCTGAGGGGAGGAGGGACCCTACAGCGTCTGCCTGAGGGGAGGAGGGACCCTATATTGTCTGCCTGAGGGGAGGAGGGATCCTATAGTGTCTGCCTGAGGGGAGGAAGGACCCTATATTGTCTGCCTGAGGGGAGGAGGGATCCTATAGTGTCTGCCTGAGGGGAGGAGGGACCCTATAGTGTATGCCTGAGGGGAGGAGGGACTCTATAGTGTCTGCCTGAGGGGAGGAGGGATCCTATAGTGTCTGCCTGAAGGGAGGAGGGATCCTATAGTGTCTGCCTGAGGGGAGGAGGGATCCTATAGTGTCTGCCTGAGGGGAGGGACCCTATAGTGTCTGCCTGAAGGGAGGAGGGATCCTATAGTGTCTGTCTGAGGGGAGGAGGGATCCTATAGTGTCTGTCTGAGGGGAGGAGGGATCCTATATTGTCTGACTGAGGGGAGGAGGGATCCTATATTGTCTGCCTGAAGGGAGGAGGGATCCTATAGTGTCTGTCTGAGGGGAGGAGGGATCCTATAGTGTCTGTCTGAGGGGAGGAGGGATCCTATAGTGTCTGTCTGAGGGGAGGAGGGATCCTATAGTGTCTGCCTGAGGGGAGGAGGGATCCTATAGTGTCTGCCTGAGGGGAGGAGGGACCCTATAGTGTCTGCCTGAAGGGAGGAGGGATCCTATAGTGTCTGTCTGAGGGGAGGAGGGATCCTATAGCGTCTGCCTGAGGGGAGGAGGGACCCTACAGCGTCTGCCTGAGGGGAGGAGGGACCCTATATTGTCTGCCTGAGGGGAGGAGGGATCCTATAGTGTCTGCCTGAGGGGAGGAAGGACCCTATATTGTCTGCCTGAGGGGAGGAGGGATCCTATAGTGTCTGCCTGAGGGGAGGAGGGACCCTATAGTGTATGCCTGAGGGGAGGAGGGACTCTATAGTGTCTGCCTGAGGGGAGGAGGGATCCTATAGTGTCTGTCTGAGGGGAGGAGGGACCCTATATTGTCTGCCTGAGGGGAGGAGGGACCCTATATTGTCTGCCTGAGGGGAGGAGGGATCCTATAGTGTCTGCCTGAGGGGAGGAGGGATCCTATTGTGTCTGCCTGATAGGAGGAGGGATCCTACTGTGTCTGTCTGAGGGGAGGAGGGACCCTACAGCATCTGTCTGAGGGGAGGAGGGACCCTACAGCATCTGTCTGAGGGGAGGAGGGACCCTATAGCGTCTGCCTGAGGGGAGGAGGGATCCTATAGTGTCTGCCTGAGGGGAGGAGGGACCCTATAGTGTCTGCCTGAAGGGAGGAGGGACCCTACAGCGTCTGCCTGAAGGGAGGAGGGACCCTATAGTGTCTGTCTGAGGGGAGGGGGGATCCTATAGTGTCTCCCTGAGGGGAGGAGGGACCCTATAGTGTCTGCCTGAGGGGAGGAGGGACCCTATAGTGTCTGTCTGAGGGGAGGGGGGATCCTATAGTGTCTGCCTGAGGGGAGGAGGGACCCTATAGTGTCTGCCTGAAGGGAGGAGGGACCCTATAGTGTCTGCCTGAGGGGAGGAGGGATCCTATAGTGTCTGCCTGAGGGGAGGAGGGATCCTATAGTGTCTGCCTGAAGGGAGGAGGGATCCTATAGTGTCTGCCTGAGGGGAGGAGGGATCCTATAGTGTCTGCCTGAGGGGAGGAGGGATCCTATAGTGTCTGCCTGAAGGGAGGAGGGACCCTATAGTGTCTGCCTGAAGGGAGGAGGGATCCTATAGTGTCTGCCTGAGGGGAGGAGGGATCCTATAGTGTCTGCCTGAGGGGAGGGACCCTATAGTGTCTGCCTGAAGGGAGGAGGGATCCTATAGTGTCTGTCTGAGGGGAGGAGGGATCCTATAGTGTCTGTCTGAGGGGAGGAGGGATCCTATATTGTCTGACTGAGGGGAGGAGGGATCCTATATTGTCTGCCTGAAGGGAGGAGGGATCCTATAGTGTCTGTCTGAGGGGAGGAGGGATCCTATAGTGTCTGTCTGAGGGGAGGAGGGATCCTATAGTGTCTGTCTGAGGGGAGGAGGGATCCTATAGTGTCTGCCTGAGGGGAGGAGGGATCCTATAGTGTCTGCCTGAGGGGAGGAGGGACCCTATAGTGTCTGCCTGAAGGGAGGAGGGATCCTATAGTGTCTGTCTGAGGGGAGGAGGGATCCTATAGCGTCTGCCTGAGGGGAGGAGGGACCCTACAGCGTCTGCCTGAGGGGAGGAGGGACCCTATATTGTCTGCCTGAAGGGAGGAGGGATCCTATAGTGTCTGTCTGAGGGGAGGAGGGATCCTATAGCGTCTGCCTGAGGGGAGGAGGGACCCTACAGCGTCTGCCTGAGGGGAGGAGGGACCCTATATTGTCTGCCTGAGGGGAGGAGGGATCCTATAGTGTCTGCCTGAGGGGAGGAAGGACCCTATATTGTCTGCCTGAGGGGAGGAGGGATCCTATAGTGTCTGCCTGAGGGGAGGAGGGACCCTATAGTGTATGCCTGAGGGGAGGAGGGACTCTATAGTGTCTGCCTGAGGGGAGGAGGGATCCTATAGTGTCTGCCTGAAGGGAGGAGGGATCCTATAGTGTCTGCCTGAGGGGAGGAGGGATCCTATAGTGTCTGCCTGAGGGGAGGGACCCTATAGTGTCTGCCTGAAGGGAGGAGGGATCCTATAGTGTCTGTCTGAGGGGAGGAGGGATCCTATAGTGTCTGTCTGAGGGGAGGAGGGATCCTATATTGTCTGACTGAGGGGAGGAGGGATCCTATATTGTCTGCCTGAAGGGAGGAGGGATCCTATAGTGTCTGTCTGAGGGGAGGAGGGATCCTATAGTGTCTGTCTGAGGGGAGGAGGGATCCTATAGTGTCTGTCTGAGGGGAGGAGGGATCCTATAGTGTCTGCCTGAGGGGAGGAGGGATCCTATAGTGTCTGCCTGAGGGGAGGAGGGACCCTATAGTGTCTGCCTGAAGGGAGGAGGGATCCTATAGTGTCTGTCTGAGGGGAGGAGGGATCCTATAGCGTCTGCCTGAGGGGAGGAGGGACCCTACAGCGTCTGCCTGAGGGGAGGAGGGACCCTATATTGTCTGCCTGAGGGGAGGAGGGATCCTATAGTGTCTGCCTGAGGGGAGGAAGGACCCTATATTGTCTGCCTGAGGGGAGGAGGGATCCTATAGTGTCTGCCTGAGGGGAGGAGGGACCCTATAGTGTATGCCTGAGGGGAGGAGGGACTCTATAGTGTCTGCCTGAGGGGAGGAGGGATCCTATAGTGTCTGTCTGAGGGGAGGAGGGACCCTATATTGTCTGCCTGAGGGGAGGAGGGACCCTATATTGTCTGCCTGAGGGGAGGAGGGATCCTATAGTGTCTGCCTGAGGGGAGGAGGGATCCTATTGTGTCTGCCTGATAGGAGGAGGGATCCTACTGTGTCTGTCTGAGGGGAGGAGGGACCCTACAGCATCTGTCTGAGGGGAGGAGGGACCCTACAGCATCTGTCTGAGGGGAGGAGGGACCCTATAGCGTCTGCCTGAGGGGAGGAGGGACCCTACAGTGTCTGTCTGAGGGGTGGAGGGACCCTACAGCATCTGTCTGAGGGGAGGAGGGATCCTATAGTGTCTGCCTGAGGGGAGGAGGGACCCTATAGTGTCTGCCTGAGGGGAGGAGGGACCCTATAGTGTCTGCCTGAAGGGAGGAGGGACCCTATAGTGTCAGCCTGAGGGGAGGAGGGACCCTATAGTGTCAGCCTGAGGGGAGGAGGGACCCTATAGCGTCTGTCTGAGGGGAGGAGGGATCCTATAGTGTCTGTCTGAGGGGAGGAGGGATCCTATAGCGTCTGTCTGAGGGGAGGAGGGACCCTACAGCGTCTGCCTGAGGGGAGGAGGGACCCTATAGTGTCTGTCTGAGGGGAGGAGGGACCCTATAGTGTCTGCCTGAGGGGAGGAGGGACCCTATAGTGTCTGCCTGAAGGGAGGACGGACCCTATAGTGTCTGCCTGAGGGGAGGAGGGACTCTATAGTGTCTGTCTGAGGGGAGGAGGTACCCTATAGTGTCTGTCTGAGGGGAGGAGGGACCCTATAGTGTCTGTCTGAGGGGAGGAGGGACCCTATAGTGTCTGTCTGAGGGGAGGAGGGACCCTATATTGTCTGCCTGAGGGGAGGAGGGATCCTATAGTGTCTGCCTGAGGGGAGGAGGGACCCTATAGTGTATGCCTGAGGGGAGGAGGGATCCTATAGTGTCTGTCTGAGGGGAGGAGGGACCCTATAGTGTATGCCTGAGGGGAGGAGGGATCCTATAGTGTCTGTCTGAGGGGAGGAGGGATCCTATAGTGTCTGTCTGAGGGGAGGAGGGATCCTATAGTGTCTGCCTGAGGGGAGGAGGGATCCTATAGTGTCTGCCTGAGGGGAGGAGGGACCCTATAGTGTCTGCCTGAAGGGAGGAGGGATCCTATAGTGTCTGTCTGAGGGGAGGAGGGATCCTATAGCGTCTGCCTGAGGGGAGGAGGGACCCTACAGCGTCTGCCTGAGGGGAGGAGGGACCCTATATTGTCTGCCTGAAGGGAGGAGGGATCCTATAGTGTCTGTCTGAGGGGAGGAGGGATCCTATAGCGTCTGCCTGAGGGGAGGAGGGACCCTACAGCGTCTGCCTGAGGGGAGGAGGGACCCTATATTGTCTGCCTGAGGGGAGGAGGGATCCTATAGTGTCTGCCTGAGGGGAGGAAGGACCCTATATTGTCTGCCTGAGGGGAGGAGGGATCCTATAGTGTCTGCCTGAGGGGAGGAGGGACCCTATAGTGTATGCCTGAGGGGAGGAGGGACTCTATAGTGTCTGCCTGAGGGGAGGAGGGATCCTATAGTGTCTGCCTGAAGGGAGGAGGGATCCTATAGTGTCTGCCTGAGGGGAGGAGGGATCCTATAGTGTCTGCCTGAGGGGAGGGACCCTATAGTGTCTGCCTGAAGGGAGGAGGGATCCTATAGTGTCTGTCTGAGGGGAGGAGGGATCCTATAGTGTCTGTCTGAGGGGAGGAGGGATCCTATATTGTCTGACTGAGGGGAGGAGGGATCCTATATTGTCTGCCTGAAGGGAGGAGGGATCCTATAGTGTCTGTCTGAGGGGAGGAGGGATCCTATAGTGTCTGTCTGAGGGGAGGAGGGATCCTATAGTGTCTGTCTGAGGGGAGGAGGGATCCTATAGTGTCTGCCTGAGGGGAGGAGGGATCCTATAGTGTCTGCCTGAGGGGAGGAGGGACCCTATAGTGTCTGCCTGAAGGGAGGAGGGATCCTATAGTGTCTGTCTGAGGGGAGGAGGGATCCTATAGCGTCTGCCTGAGGGGAGGAGGGACCCTACAGCGTCTGCCTGAGGGGAGGAGGGACCCTATATTGTCTGCCTGAGGGGAGGAGGGATCCTATAGTGTCTGCCTGAGGGGAGGAAGGACCCTATATTGTCTGCCTGAGGGGAGGAGGGATCCTATAGTGTCTGCCTGAGGGGAGGAGGGACCCTATAGTGTATGCCTGAGGGGAGGAGGGACTCTATAGTGTCTGCCTGAGGGGAGGAGGGATCCTATAGTGTCTGTCTGAGGGGAGGAGGGACCCTATATTGTCTGCCTGAGGGGAGGAGGGACCCTATATTGTCTGCCTGAGGGGAGGAGGGATCCTATAGTGTCTGCCTGAGGGGAGGAGGGATCCTATTGTGTCTGCCTGATAGGAGGAGGGATCCTACTGTGTCTGTCTGAGGGGAGGAGGGACCCTACAGCATCTGTCTGAGGGGAGGAGGGACCCTACAGCATCTGTCTGAGGGGAGGAGGGACCCTATAGCGTCTGCCTGAGGGGAGGAGGGACCCTACAGTGTCTGTCTGAGGGGTGGAGGGACCCTACAGCATCTGTCTGAGGGGAGGAGGGATCCTATAGTGTCTGCCTGAGGGGAGGAGGGACCCTATAGTGTCTGCCTGAGGGGAGGAGGGACCCTATAGTGTCTGCCTGAAGGGAGGAGGGACCCTATAGTGTCAGCCTGAGGGGAGGAGGGACCCTATAGTGTCAGCCTGAGGGGAGGAGGGACCCTATAGCGTCTGTCTGAGGGGAGGAGGGATCCTATAGTGTCTGTCTGAGGGGAGGAGGGATCCTATAGCGTCTGTCTGAGGGGAGGAGGGACCCTACAGCGTCTGCCTGAGGGGAGGAGGGACCCTATAGTGTCTGTCTGAGGGGAGGAGGGACCCTATAGTGTCTGCCTGAGGGGAGGAGGGACCCTATAGTGTCTGCCTGAAGGGAGGACGGACCCTATAGTGTCTGCCTGAGGGGAGGAGGGACTCTATAGTGTCTGTCTGAGGGGAGGAGGTACCCTATAGTGTCTGTCTGAGGGGAGGAGGGACCCTATAGTGTCTGTCTGAGGGGAGGAGGGACCCTATAGTGTCTGTCTGAGGGGAGGAGGGACCCTATATTGTCTGCCTGAGGGGAGGAGGGATCCTATAGTGTCTGCCTGAGGGGAGGAGGGACCCTATAGTGTATGCCTGAGGGGAGGAGGGACTCTATAGTGTCTGCCTGAGGGGAGGAGGGATCCTATAGTGTCTGTCTGAGGGGAGGAGGGACCCTATATTGTCTGCCTGAGGGGAGGAGGGACCCTATATTGTCTGCCTGAGGGGAGGAGGGATCCTATAGTGTCTGCCTGAGGGGAGGAGGGATCCTATTGTGTCTGCCTGATAGGAGGAGGGATCCTACTGTGTCTGTCTGAGGGGAGGAGGGACCCTACAGCATCTGTCTGAGGGGAGGAGGGACCCTACAGCATCTGTCTGAGGGGAGGAGGGACCCTATAGCGTCTGCCTGAGGGGAGGAGGGACCCTACAGTGTCTGTCTGAGGGGTGGAGGGACCCTACAGCATCTGTCTGAGGGGAGGAGGGATCCTATAGTGTCTGCCTGAGGGGAGGAGGGACCCTATAGTGTCTGCCTGAGGGGAGGAGGGACCCTATAGTGTCTGCCTGAAGGGAGGAGGGACCCTATAGTGTCAGCCTGAGGGGAGGAGGGACCCTATAGTGTCAGCCTGAGGGGAGGAGGGACCCTATAGCGTCTGTCTGAGGGGAGGAGGGATCCTATAGTGTCTGTCTGAGGGGAGGAGGGATCCTATAGCGTCTGTCTGAGGGGAGGAGGGACCCTACAGCGTCTGCCTGAGGGGAGGAGGGACCCTATAGTGTCTGTCTGAGGGGAGGAGGGACCCTATAGTGTCTGCCTGAGGGGAGGAGGGACCCTATAGTGTCTGCCTGAAGGGAGGACGGACCCTATAGTGTCTGCCTGAGGGGAGGAGGGACTCTATAGTGTCTGTCTGAGGGGAGGAGGTACCCTATAGTGTCTGTCTGAGGGGAGGAGGGACCCTATAGTGTCTGTCTGAGGGGAGGAGGGACCCTATAGTGTCTGTCTGAGGGGAGGAGGGACCCTATAGTGTCTGTCTGAGGGGAGGAGGACCCTATAGTGTCTGTCTGAGGGGAGGAGGGACCCTATAGTGTCTGCCTGAGGGGAGGAGGGATCCTATAGTGTCTGCCTGAGGGGAGGAGGGACCCTATATTGTCTGCCTGAGGGGAAGAGGGACCCTATATTGTCTGCCTGATGGGAGGAGGGATCCTATTGTGTCTGTCTGAGGGGAGGAGGGACCCTACAGCATCTGTCTGAGGGGAGGAGGGACCCTACAGCATCTGTCTGAGGGGAGGAGGGACCCTATAGCGTCTGCCTGAGGGGAGGAGGGACCCTACAGTGTCTGCCTGAGGGGAGGAGGGACCCTACAGCATCTGTCTGAGGGGAGGAGGGATCCTATAGTGTCTGCCTGAGGGGAGGAGGGACCCTATAGTGTCTGCCTGAGGGGAGGAGGGACCCTATAGTGTCTGCCTGAAGGGAGGAGGGACCCTATAGTGTCTGTCTGAGGGGAGGAGGGATCCTATAGTGTCAGCCTGAGGGGAGGAGGGACCCTATAGCGTCTGTCTGAGGGGAGGAGGGATCCTATAGTGTCTGTCTGAGGGGAGGAGGGATCCTATAGCGTCTGTCTGAGGGGAGGAGGGACCCTACAGCGTCTGCCTGAGGGGAGGAGGGACCCTATAGTGTCTGTCTAAGGGGAGGAGGGACCCTATAGTGTCTGCCTGAGGGGAGGAGGGACCCTATAGTGTCTGCCTGAAGGGAGGACGGACCCTATAGTGTCTGCCTGAGGGGAGGAGGGACTCTATAGTGTCTGTCTGAGGGGAGGAGGTACCCTATAGTGTCTGTCTGAGGGGAGGAGGGACCCTATAGTGTCTGCCTGAGGGGAAGAGGGACCCTACAGCGTCTGCCTGAAGGGAGGAGGGACCCTATAGTGTCTGTCTGAGGGGAGGAGGGACTCTATAGTGTCTGTCTGAGGGGAGGAGGGACCCTATAGTGTCTGTCTGAGGGGAGGAGGGACCCTATAGTGTCTGTCTGAGGGGAGGAGGGACCCTATAGTGTCTGTCTGAGGGGAGGAGGGACCCTATAGTGTCTGTCTGAGGGGAGGAGGGATCCTATAGTGTCTGCCTGAGGGGAGGAGGGATCCTATAGTGTCTGCCTGAAGGGAGGAGGGATCCTATAGTGTCTGTCTGAGGAGAGGAGGGACCCTATAGTGTCTGCCTGAGGGGAGGAGGGACCCTATAGTGTCTGCCTGAAGGGAGGAGGGACCCTATAGTGTCTGCCTGAAGGGAGGAGGGATCCTATAGTGTCTGTCTGAGGGGAGGAGGGACCCTATAGTGTCTGCCTGAAGGGAGGAGGGACCCTATAGTGTCTGCCTGAAGGGAGGAGGGACCCTATAGTGTCTGCCTGAGGGGAAGAGGGATCCTATAGTGTCTGCCTGAGGGGAGGAGGGACCCTATAGTGTCTGCCTGAAGGGAGGAGGGACCCTACAGCGTCTGCCTGAAGGGAGGAGGGACCCTATAGTGTCTGTCTGAGGGGAGGGGGGATCCTATAGTGTCTGCCTGAGGGGAGGAGGGACCCTATAGTGTCTGCCTGAGGGGAGGACGGACCCTATAGTGTCTGTCTGAGGGGAGGGGGGATCCTATAGTGTCTGCCTGAGGGGAGGAGGGACCCTATAGTGTCTGCCTGAAGGGAGGAGGGACCCTATAGTGTCTGCCTGAGGGGAGGAGGGATCCTATAGTGTCTGCCTGAGGGGAGGAGGGATCCTATAGTGTCTGCCTGAAGGGAGGAGGGATCCTATAGTGTCTGCCTGAGGGGAGGAGGGATCCTATAGTGTCTGCCTGAGGGGAGGAGGGATCCTATAGTGTCTGCCTGAAGGGAGGAGGGACCCTATAGTGTCTGCCTGAAGGGAGGAGGGATCCTATAGTGTCTGCCTGAGGGGAGGAGGGATCCTATAGTGTCTGCCTGAGGGGAGGGACCCTATAGTGTCTGCCTGAAGGGAGGAGGGATCCTATAGTGTCTGTCTGAGGGGAGGAGGGATCCTATAGTGTCTGTCTGAGGGGAGGAGGGATCCTATATTGTCTGACTGAGGGGAGGAGGGATCCTATATTGTCTGCCTGAAGGGAGGAGGGATCCTATAGTGTCTGTCTGAGGGGAGGAGGGATCCTATAGTGTCTGTCTGAGGGGAGGAGGGATCCTATAGTGTCTGTCTGAGGGGAGGAGGGATCCTATAGTGTCTGCCTGAGGGGAGGAGGGATCCTATAGTGTCTGCCTGAGGGGAGGAGGGACCCTATAGTGTCTGCCTGAAGGGAGGAGGGATCCTATAGTGTCTGTCTGAGGGGAGGAGGGATCCTATAGCGTCTGCCTGAGGGGAGGAGGGACCCTACAGCGTTTGCCTGAGGGGAGGAGGGACCCTATATTGTCTGCCTGAGGGGAGGAGGGATCCTATAGTGTCTGCCTGAGGGGAGGAGGGATCCTATAGTGTCTGCCTGAGGGGAGGAAGGACCCTATATTGTATGCCTGAGGGGAGGAGGGATCCTATAGTGTCTGCCTGAGGGGAGGAGGGACCCTATAGTGTATGCCTGAGGGGAGGAGGGACTCTATAGTGTCTGCCTGAGGGGAGGAGGGATCCTATAGTGTCTGTCTGAGGGGAGGAGGGACCCTATATTGTCTGCCTGAGGGGAGGAGGGACCCTATATTGTCTGCCTGAGGGGAGGAGGGATCCTATAGTGTCTGCCTGAGGGGAGGAGGGACCCTATAGTGTCTGCCTGAGGGGAGGAGGGACCCTATAGTGTCTGCCTGAGGGGAGGAGGGATCCTATAGTGTCTGCCTGAGGGGAGGAGGGACCCTATATTGTCTGCCTGAGGGGAAGAGGGACCCTATATTGTCTGCCTGATGGGAGGAGGGATCCTATTGTGTCTGTCTGAGGGGAGGAGGGACCCTATAGTGTCTGCCTGAGGGGAGGAGGGACCCTATAGTGTCTGCCTGAAGGGAGGAGGGACCCTATAGTGTCTGCCTGAGGGGAGGAGGGACCCTATAGTGTCTGCCTGAGGGGAGGAGGGATCCTATAGTGTCTGCCTGAAGGGAGGAGGGATCCTATAGTGTCTGCCTGAGGGGAGGAGGGACCCTACAGTGTCTGCCTGAGGGGAGAAGGGACCCTATAGTGTCTGCCTGAAGGGAGGAGGGACCCTATAGTGTCTGCCTGAGGGGAGGAGGGACCCTATAGTGTCTGCCTGATGGGAGGAGGGACCCTACAGCATCTTTCTGATGGGAGGAGGGACCCTATAGTGTCTGCCTGAGGGGAGGAGGGACCCTATAGTGTCTGCCTGAGGGGAGGAGGGGCCGTGTAGAGTCTGCCTGAGGGGAGGAGTTGATACTCAGAGTGAAGTACATTGGAGGGCTCTGCAGGGAGGGATGCTGCCTCACACTGATACAAACTGCCATGACCTTCATGGCAGTTTTATCAGGCGGGCAATTTGAGATTTCAGTGGGATTGATAAATTGCCAAACCAGACTGTGATGCCATATCTCCAGATACTCTATAACCGCATGGACAGTCTACGTAGGAAATAGAGGCGTTGTTGGACTCTGGAGCAGACACTCTCTCCTTTGGTGTGATATTTCACATTGGTTGGAAACACAAATAAATGATAGCTGTTCACTCTCAAGATTTGGAAACGTATAAAGTATGAAGATGTAAAATGTATAGCCCTTTATAGTTTAACACAATTGATTGTGTGTGTGTGTGTGTGTGTGTGTGTGTGTGTGTGTGTGTGTGTGTGTGTGTGTGTGTGTGTGTGTGTGTGTGTGTGTGTGTGTGTGTGTGTGTGTGTGTGTGTGTGTGTGTGTGTGTGTGTGTGTGTGTGTGTGTGAGAGAGAGAGCCTAGTCCTCTGTGGTGGTGTGTCTGCTGTTGCTCTGATGATTAAAGCAGAGTGGAGGTCAGAGCGATGGACAGTCTCCTTCATCAGTGTCTCTCTGCTGTGAGTATCAAAGTCACCCTCACTCCCACTCTCCCCACTCCCTATGAATCCCTCGCTCCCTTCTCTCCCCCTCTCCTCTCTCCCACCTATCCCCCCTTCCCCGTCCCTCCCTCTCTCCATCTCTCCCCACCTCCCCCGTCGTTCCCCCTCTCGCTGAGTGACAGCTCAGCCAATGCAGTCACAGTCAGTCATGGAAAAGGAATAGGGTAAGGGACGTAGGGGAGGTGGCAAAGACTCAACTTCCCATGTCTTTCCAGCTTGACGGGAGGATGCTCGCCAGATGGACCTTTGGAAGAACAGGATCAGATCAGGGGGAAGCAGGCTCTAGTTTGCCTGACTACCCAGATTTCATGCTCCGGCCAAACGCTAAGCCACGCCCACGGACGTTAGTTTCTTCTCCGCAGTGAGTCTGAATCTGAGCACCTCCCTGACCCTTCACCGAATGCGAACACATTCAGGGCCGTCTGAATGATGGGTTGGGCAAAAGCCGGAACACACGTGGGTAAAGCGGCGGTTTGAAAATTCGTCATTGGCTTTGATACTTTGATTGGTTAGAGAAGATCCAATCGCTGATTACTTTGTTTTGTACAACGCCTTTCGTGCCCCTCGTCAACACAAACGTTTCTATGATGGCAGTCTCAGACTTACGTATGTAGCGAACGACCGAGCAGCCGAATAATTTAGTGTGAGTCCTCAGGCTTGGCTCTAGTGTGATGTTTTTGCATGCTAGTGCCATTACAAGTTGGTGCAGGTATGTTAGCAAGAACAGAAGAACGGTATACAAAACCAAATGAAACGACAACATACTAGTGAATTAAGATACATTAGAAGTATCAAAGTGGAATGAAATTGTTTACTATAAGCTGAATGGACATACAGTATCTAGATGAAGGTAATAATACTTAATGATACCCACAAATGATACCCACAGTGGGTATCATAAGTATTCACTCCCCTTGGATTTTTTTCTCGCATTTTGTGTCATTACCATTTTGTCATTGATCTACACAAAATAGTCTGTAATTTCGAAGAGGAAGAAAAAATCTATACATGTTATTATTAATGAGAAATAATATAGCTTGATTGGATAAGTATTCAACCCCTGAGTCAATACATGTTAGAAACACCTTTGGCAGCGATTACAGCTGTGAGTCTTCTTGGGTAAGTCTCTAAGCGCTTGAACACCTGGATTGTGCAATATTTGCCCATTATTATTTGCAAAATGCTTCAATCTCTGTCAATGTGTTGGCGATTAAGGCACACAGCAATTTTCAACAAGTCTTGCCATAGATTTTCAAGCAGATTTATGTCAAAACTGTCACTTGGCCACTGAGGAACATTCATTGTCTTCTTGGTAAGTAACTCCAGTGTAGATTTGGCCTTGTGTTGGAGGTTATTGTCCTGCTGAAAGGTGATTTCCTCTCACAGTGTCTGGTGTAAAGCAGACTGAAGGAGGTTTTCCTCTAGGATTTTGCCTATGCTTAGCTCCATCCCATTTAATTTTTTCTGGAAAAACTCCCCAGTCCTTGCCAATGTCAAGAATACCCATACCATGATGCAGCCACCACCATGCTTGAAAATAAGGAGGCAGTTACTCAATGATGTGTTGTGTTGGATTTTACCCAAACATAAGGCTTTGCATTTAGGCCAAAAAGCTCATTATTTTGCCATGTTTTTTTGCAGTATTACTGTAGTGACTTGCTGCATAAAGGATGCATGTTTTGGAATATTTTGATTCCATATATTTTGATTCTACTTTTCACTCTGTCATTTAGGTCATTGTTGTGGAGTAACTACAATGTTGTTGATCCATCCTCAGTTTTCTCCCTTCACAGCCATTGGACTCTGTAGCTGTTTTAAAATCACCAATGGCTTAATGGTGACATCCCTGAGAAATGTAATTCCCGTCCTGCAGCTCAGTTCAGAAGGATAACTGTATATTTGTTGTGTCTGGGTGGGTAAATACATCAGCCACAGATTATTTATTAACTTGACCATGCCTAAAGAGATGATCAATGTCTGATTTGTTATTGTTACCCATCAACCAATCACTGAACTTCTTTATGAGGCTTTCAAAAGCTCTCTGGTCTTTGTAGTTGAATCTGTGCTTGAAATGCAATACTTGACTGACGGACCTTACAGATGTTGTATATATGGGGAACAGAGGAAGGGGTAGTCAAAAATCATGTCAACCATTGTTTCACACAGAGTGAGTCCAAGTAAATTATTATGTGATTTGTTAAGCCACATTTTACACCTGAACTAATGTAGGCTTGTCTAAACAAAATGGGTGAATACTTTTGCAACAACTACAGTATATTTCAGTTATTTCATTTTTGTTCATTTGTTAACATTTGTAGAATTTTCTTTTCACTTTGACATCATTAAGTAATTTGTGTAGATCAATGACAAATAAATCACAATTAAATTCATTTCAATCCCACTTTGTCATGAAACAAAATGTGAAAAAATACAAGGGGGGTGAATACTGATGATACCCACTGTATACCTGAGGCATCTACTGTACGGAAACCAAACACTACTCTAGCTACAGTATCAACAGTACAGTAACTACTTAGTTTTACTTTTTTAGAGTTATTTGACAGGGATAATGCATATCCTCAACATTTTTGTAAGTATTTTGCCAAAGGCGTAATTCTATCTGTCCCTGGGCAGGCAATTTTAAACATTTATGGAATTGTAGCCACACAAAAATCACTATAGAAGTTTAGTTGTAAAAGCAATCCCTGACCGATTCAGTTGAACCTCAGCCATGACCAAATACCAGGAGACGGTGGGATGAAAAGAAGGAGAAAAAAGAGGAAGTGAAGGGCCCTTATGGCTGACACGGAATGAAAGAAGCCAGAGCCAGGGTGGGGTCCCTGGGAGAGAAATGACCACCTGTCTCAGTCGTGCGAGACAGATGACAGAAAGGGACAGAGATACAGAGAAAGAGCTTCCAGCATCAGCCAGCAGACACTCAATAGTCACCCCACGTCTCCGCTGGCGTGTAAGTGGATTTTCTCCTGGCTTTGAACATTAAATACGCTTTTTAGCCTCAGAGAGAGAGAGAAAGAGAGAGAAAAAGGAAGAGACGGAAGGAGAGAGAGAGAGATGGGGGAGCAAGGAAGAGGTGAAAGCAGATGCTCTCGCTTAGAGTTTTGGTGATCTATTGCAAACAGCATGCTTTCATACCGTTGGGGTTGGCTTGTCTTGACAAGGAAAGAGACTCATGGGCTGGGGCAAGTGTGGTGTGGTACACTATGGCACAGTGTGGGCTGCTATATGCTGCAATGCTATGCTATGTAGGAGCTCATACTATCAAATAAGGTTCTCAATGGCAAACAACAACTAAAACAGCTTGTATACAGACCTAAACTGGGTTATCCAGAACCACACATACAGTACACACACGTAGTTACCTACGACATTACCCCTATATAGCATGGTGAAATGCTGATAATACCAGTCACTCCACCTATCCATCAGTCTTTGTCAAATCACTCTCGCAGGTAGACGGTTTCATTAATGGTGAGAGTTCAACTGCACATATAGCTCCATCAGCCTCATGACATCACCGCTTCACTTCAGCTCATCTAACCCCTGTTTCTCGTCTCGACCTCCTCCTCCTGTTCCTCCATCTCCTCACCCCCCCCCCCCCCCCAGTCTGTAATTTGCTCCTCCTCCTTCTCATCTCACCAGTCAGTCATCAGTAAGATCTCCTCTTCCTATGCCTCTACCCCTCTTTTATCTAATCCTCCTCTCACTCCTCCTCTCATCTGAATGACAGTGTCCTCAAGGTCACAGAAAATTATGTGCATGAATGACAGAGAGAGACATAGAGAGAGACCTAGAGAGAGACATAGAGAGAGAGAGAGAGAGAGAGAGAGAGAGAGAGAGAGAGAGAGAGAGAGAGAGAGAGAGAGAGAGAGAGAGAGAGAGAGAGAGAGAGAGAGAGAGAGAGAGAGAGAGAGAGAGAGAGAGAGAGAGAGAGAGAGAGAGAGATACAGTGCAGGACAGGAGAGGGGCGATAACGGCGCTCGCCTCTCATGTCTCCATCGTCTTTATCTGACACGCCCGTTAAGGCGGGGTAAATGTGTTTGCGCAAATTCATTAGATTATTAACAAAGCCGCCGTGCTGGCAATCGACAAACCTCAATTGCCGGCCCCCAAACAATCTCACAGTCAAATTTCTCCCTTCCTTCCCTTGAGTGATTGATGCCCGGCAAAATCACTTGGCCATGACACCTCAGCCAATCTCGGATAATAATGATTCACGTCGTCAGAGAAGACCAGGGAGGAGAGAGAAAGAAATTAGCATATGTGTTAATGCTTCGAGCCAACCAGTCTTATAATGACCTTTGAACCCCCAAATGATCTTGTAAATAACAAGATAGATCCATCTTAGCCTTGCGAGCTGTGAGCTATGATGACGGCCAATACACATTGACGACACACTGACGAATGAAATGTAACCTTGTCCTCGCGCCTGTACAGTTTACCATCCCATCAATATTTACAATTCCCCTGAAGCGCATATTAAGGCCACTCTGCAACGGCAATCTATGTTCTCTTAACAATTTGCACAGGTGCAGGACGAAATGTGATTGAAAACAGTGATTGCTTTGATTTCCGTTAAGAGGTCTGGTTGGTAAACGTGTAGCTTAAGGCCCTCTTGAAGTATGAGGGTGCATATGTCACTGCAAAAAGATGACAAGGCAGGTTGTTTGTTTACAAAGAAGGAGTGTGTCTGAATTCCTCCTAAATCTTAGTGAATCTATGGTGAACCCTAAACCCTAAAGCCTCTAACCACTGGACACAAACTTTAGCTAACGTTCCTCTCCTTGCCACTCCTTGTCATTGCCAACGAAACCTTGTCCTTTCAGCAATCTTTAATTATGAACATTCTATCATTAATGAGCTCAAGGAGATCCGAGGATTTGATCCTGATTCGATAACCCTCACAGCTTTCATCGTATCACAATGTTTATGCAAATTAAACTGATAGGATAACGTTCTAACTTAATTCATGAATTTGATTAGAAACATAACATTGGGCATTCTGACATGATACATTTCATTGTAAACATAAACATTGGGCACAGGGAGAACAGAGGACTCACATTTATTGCATTTTTACCACCAGCCAATGTGATCACATCACACCAGAGAAACTCTCGCCATTCAAACTTCTCCGCCAGTTCATTGTGAATGCTGTAGCCTATTTTATATCCAACAAGCAAGAGCAAGGTACTTGGAACAAGTTGGAACAAAAATATGAACGCAACAATTTCTACGATTTTACTGAGTTACAGATCATTAAAGGAAATCAGTCTATTGAAATAAATTCATTCGGCCCTAATCTATGGATTTCATATGACTGAGAATACAGATATGCATCTGTTGGTCACAAATACCTTTAAAAAAAGATAGGGGTGTTGATCAGAAAAAACAATCAGAATCTGATGTGACCACCATTTGCCTCATGCAGCACGATACAGTTCCTTCGGATAGAGTTGATCAGGCTGTTGATTGTGGCCTGTGGAATGTTGTCCCACTCCTATGGGCGGGAATTGGAACACGCTGTCGTACATGTCGGTCCAGAGCATACCAAGCATGTCTGGTGAGTGTGCAGGCCATGAAAGAACTGTGACATTTTTTGCTTCCAGGAATTGTGTACAGATCCTTGCGACATGGGGCCGAGCATTTTCATCTTGAAACATGGGGTGATGGAGGCGAATGAATGGCACGACAATGGGCCTCAGGGTCTCGTCACGGTATCTCCGTGCATTCAAATTGACATCGATAAAACGCAATTGTGTTCGGTATCCGTAACCCCACTGCCACCATAACCTCACTGCCACCATGGGGCACTGTGTTCATAACGTTAACATTAGAAAGCCACTCGCCCACACAACACCATACACGTGGTCTGCGATTGTGAGGCCGGTTGGACGTACTGCCAAACTCTCTAAAACAATTTTGTGTGGCGGCTTATGGTAGAGAAATTAACATTTCATTCTCTGGCAACAGCTCTGGTGGACATTCCTGCAATCAGCATGCCAATTACATTACAATTACATTACATTACAACTTCATCAATTCTTGAGACATCAGTGGTTTTGTATTATGGATTCCACCAAGTCAATTTGTCACATTTCTAACCCTTCTAGAGCTGCCCCGGTCAACTGTAAGGGCTGTTATTGTGGAGTGGAAACATCTAGGAGCAACAACTTCTCAGAGGCGAAGTGGTAGGCCACACAAGCTCACAGAACGGGACCGCCGAGTGCTGAAATGCGTAGCGCGTAAAAATCATCTGTCATCGGTTCCAACACTCACTACAGAGTTCCAAACTGCCTCTGGAAGCAACGTCAACACAATAAATGTTTATCCGGAGCTTCATGAAATGGGTTTCCATGGCCGAGCAGCCGCACACAAGCTTAAGATCACCATACGCAATGCCAAGCGTCGTCTGAAGTGGTGTAAAGCTCACCTCCACTGGACTCTAGAGTGGTGAATCGTGCTTCACCATCTGGCAGTCAAACGGACAAATCTGGATTTGGCAGATGTTTTTCATGTGCTAGGCCCCTTAGTTCCAGTAAAGGGAAATCTTAATGCTACAGGTTACAATGACATTCTAGACGATTTTTTGCTTCCGACTTTGTGGATGGAAGAGAGGATGGAAGAGAGAGATGCAGCGGAGTTGTTCCATTCTTGCGAAAGAATGGAACAGTGAAGACAAAGATGTGTAAATTTGAAGTAAATTCATAGGCTGGGATATTAATCTACCATTCATATGCTAGCCTATATATTAGGCCTAACCTACTACAGTGAATTTAAGCGACGTTTTGTGCCAATGAATTGAAGTTGAACATCGCCAAAGGCGTCAGTTTAATTAAATGTGCTATAAAAAAAAGTGTAGTGCCTAGGCCTATTTAATGAAACACTGGATGTAGGCAACACATCAGATCGCAAAGCAGTGAATCCCCATTCCCCACTGAGCTCATTTTTGGAAATGGCAAGGTCATTTTCTCATCCATAAATCCATATCAAGTGCAAGTGTGCTGTCCAGCAGCTCACATCAGCAGGATGGGGTGCCTTTTCATTAGGAAGGACATCTAATATGGATCGCTAAAATAATGATTATGATCATTCCCTCAATATAAATATTAGACCTATTGGGACACCTACACATTTGTCAGCCAAGCACAAGTGATCATTGTCGTCTTTTATTGTCTAGACATGATGTTGAAATACCTTCACTTCTTGGAATAAAACCACCAGCATTCTGTCATAGACTCAATTGAATAACATTTTTTTTAAACAACTACAGGGGGCAGTTTTGGGAAACGAATCCCGTGCAAATCTTCCTCTGGAATAAGGCACATGCTGGGATAATAATTACATAACCAACGTTTCTAGTAGCCTAATACAATAGCTGTCTCTCTCTCCCCCTACAAAATGTCCTTGTCAATTAATTTGATAAGCAATATTATTTTAGCATTAGGCAATGCTATAATGTAGCCTAGGCCTACTTTCTGATGGACTACAGCCAATATTTGAAGGTGAGCCTAGGTTTTGAATTAGAATAAGGGTAAGGGTTAGGGGTTAGGGTTAGGAGTTAGGTGTAGGTTTAGGGGTTTGGGTAGGGTTACAGGTTAAAGTTGGGTTTGGGTTAGGGAAAATAGGATTTTGAATGGAAATCAATTGTAGGTCCCCACGAAGATAGAAGAACAACATGTGTGTGTGTGTGTACATGAGTTCCTATTTTACCTGGGAGTCCATGATCAGTCGTCTCATCAGGGCCATGGAGGTTTGCAGGGTCTCCATCTCGCTGGGCAGAAAGGCACGGTCCTCCTCCGCCAACGCCTTGGGCCCGTTCACCATGAAAAGGGCAATCTGGTCATTCAGAATGTTCAGAGATTGCACCGCTGCAGGAGGACACACACAAACCTTGCCATGAACAGTCTGACTTGATCAAAAACTGGATGAACAGGTTTCTGGAAACTGTTCCTGAAAAAGCTGGGAGTAAACTTGCACTTATCATTTGGATGTGTAACATAACAAGCTTTGGTACTTCATTGCCACTCCACGGACAAAAAACAGGATGCTTAGTCATAGCAATAAATGGATTCCCAACAACTATGTATGCCTACAACATGCAAGTCAGTTAAGAACAAATTCTTATTTTCAACGATGGCATAGGAACAGTGGGTTAAATGCCTTGTTCAGGGGAAGAACGACAGATTTGTACCTTGTCAGCTCAGGGATTTGATCTTGCAACCTTTCAGTTTCTAGTCCAACGCTCTAACCACTTGGCTACCTGCCGCCCCGAGAGTCCATTGGTTTGGCAGGGTAGACCTGATTGAGGCTTTCGTATTTTATTTAATTACAACCAGTGTTTTGACAGTATTTGAGAATCTGTCTATTTTGTAAATATTTTTTGTAGATCTATGTAAATATCCATTGGATTTCGTCTTTCACCTGTACCACCTTTTCACTGTGATTAAACTGGCCAGTATTTTGCACCTGCTATTTATTATGTAAGTACAATGGAAAAAACGAGTTACATTATTGTAACATAAATACTGATATCTAAAACACTGATGGTCAGATGATTCAAAGTGCGTATGAGAAATATTGTTCTTCCTCGTTCAGGGTGGAGGGAGGTGGACTCTTTCTGTTTATGTACAACACAGTGGAAGAACACCGTTTCCAAACTGTCACTCTCAACGACTTCTCCATTTCTGGCCCAGAATGTTCTGTGTGTCTGTCTGAGACCCATCCTGTTTTTGTTTCCCTGCTCTTGCTCTGTGGGACCCTGGCAGCCTCTCCCTTAGCTTTCCTCTGGCTAATATTTTACATCAGCAGTCAGAAAGACTGGAGTCTGTGTGAGAGAAAGAGAGAGAGAGAGAGTGAGTAACCAAGTGTTTGTGTAGTTTCTATGAGAGTGTGTGTGGGGGGGGAGAGAGAGCGTGTGTGTGTCCGCTCAACAACAGGGCTTCCTCAGCCCACTTCCATTTACCATTAATCCTTCCTTAGTCTGCGAAAGGTCGCCACAACTTTTCCGGAGGCCGCCCACATGGTGGAATTCTTTGATAACAGCTATTTGCTTGTTCTTGTGCCTTCGCATTTAAGCTGCTACACTGGCTGACACGCACAACTTTCATTATCTTTTTATTTGTTGGAACTTTATTCAGCTGGGTAGGTCAACATACAGGTAACTGCCAAAAATAAAGGGAACACCAACATGAAGTGTCTTAATAGGATGTCACCACAAGCTTGCAGAACAGATTCAATGCACCTTGGCATAGAGGGACGCGACACCATTCTTCCACGAGAAATTCCATTGTTTGGTGTTTTGTTGATGGTGGTGGAAAATACTGTCTCAGGCGCCGCTCCAGAATCTCCCATATGTGTTCAATTGGGTTGAGATCTGGTGACTGAGACACACACTCACATACAGACACACACCCTATAAGGCCCTATGCTAGTTTGAGACACTTCTTTTTCTAGCCATGGTAGCCAAAATAATGGGCACCAGGGCATTATTATACATGGCCCTAATCATGATGAGATGTTAATTGCTTAATTAAGTCAGGAACCGCACCTGTGTGGAAGCGCCTGCTTTCAATCTACGCAGTATCCCTCCTTAACTCAAGTGTTTCCTTTATATTGACAGTTACCTATATGTCAATAGGACCAGCTCTCTATTTTCAATAACGAGTCATGGACTCTCATAATTCATAGTTGAGCAGTGATCATAGGGCTGTCACCGAGATCACCTGACGTGACCTGGTGATGTGACATTGTCAGTACTGATGTGACTTCCTTGAGACACATGCGCCATGTCTCTGTGACTGTTGGGTTTAAAAACATAAACTGCTAGTCTGTGAAAACTAGGGTGACTGTGTGGCTGAAAATTCGGAGAGGGCATTTTTTCAGGATGCAAATGAAAAGCCTCTTGCACATCGAGCCCACGCATAACAGGAGCATAGATTAATCTGTTACGTAATCAGGATTATTTCACAGCGCCTGACATTTTCAAGCAAACAGGCAGTCTGGAAATTTGACAAGTCTGCACCAGAGGCACCACCGATAAGAAGTGAGGGGGCTGGAGAAATCATCTTGACAGACAACTGAGACAACTGAAGGCGAGAGAATTTTACAGGCATGACCATGAGGTCTTTGAAGGTAAGTAGTACAGTAGCTGTCTGGATCTATATTAGCCTGGTTCCAGATCTGTTTTGTGCTGTATAGCCAACACTTATGGTTGTTTGTATGGCAATGACCATAGGCGTTTGCAAGACAGCACCAATAGGCTAGATCTGGGATCAGGCTATATCTAAATCGGTTCCTGCTGAAATGGTAAGGATGAGAACAAGTTGTAGACACTATAGCTCTAAATGGCTCAAACTCAAGTTGTGTACAGTGAGCTTTCCTCACTGCTTGAGTGCCCTCCACTGGGCAATCCTTGAACCTGCTAACCCAGAGAATAGCACAGGACCTTAAAGATAAGACCAAATTTGCCCACTTTTTCTACTCTTATACTTTCTATATGGTCGGGGGGGAGCAGCATTGTAGGAGGGAGCAGCATTTTATGCAAGTCCCTGAAAATGTATGGTTGGTGTCGGTCAAATGTATTGGGACTCCAAGCCTGAAATGATAGTTCCCAGGGAGAATGATGATGGGGTAGCCTAGATGTGCATTCCAAAACAGATGCACATCACAACCCTGTGAGACAGCCGCAAAACCACTGAGCAGAGTGAACAAGAGCAAGGTAGATAGAGAGAGAGAGAGAGAGAGAGAGAGAGGTATGGAGGAAGAGAGTAAATTACTTATGTTACAGCAGTGGTCTGTGAGGTATTATTAAAGTGAGAAGCTAATCGAATGAAATATTTTTATTTTCCTTTTTCCTTCCCCTTTTCTCTTTTTTTCTCTCGTAAGCAAATCTCGCACTGCCTTGCTCGTTCTCATAGGGCCTATGGAGGAGAGATGACGAATTAGTAAACTAAGGAGGAAGTAACACAGCATCAGCCCTTTATCTGTTCTGCTCAGAGCAAAATTATCAGGGGAAATACACTCTTAGAAAAAAGGGTTCCAACAGTGTTTTTTGGCTGTCCTCATAGGAGAACCTTTTTTTGTTCCACATAGAACCCATTTTGGTTCCACGTAGAACCATTTTGTGTTCCACGTAGAACCCTCTGTGGAAAGGGTCCTAATGGAACCCTAAAGGGTTCTACCTGGAACCAAATGGATTCTTCCTAGAACCAAAAATAATTATTCAAAGGGTTCTCCTATTGGGACAGACGAAGAACCCGTTTAGCTTCCAGTGTTAGAAAGCAATTTTTTTCTGAGAGTATAGGAAGCAACACACATGAGAAATGGCTGAGAAAATATATGCACTGACTAATGGGAGAGATGGTATATAGGCTTAGTAGATGCTCTCAATATGAAAAGTGTCTCAATGTAAAAAGAGCCTCAAGATGAAAAGTTTTCTGCACGAGAGGATGCTTAAACATTTAGTATGCAGTTGTTTATTATTATTATTATTATTATTTTTAGACAGAATACATTGTTTAATTATTACACAAATAGTGTTTATTCTCACATCAAAAAAAATCATTATTCCATCCACAGTGATACTTTCTTCCATTTCCCCCAGATAGGGACAGGACCAAATTAGCATAATGATTCTATTCCAACTCCACCAGCAGCTGCCAGTGATAACACTTCAAAGAAACACCAGTGCCACATTTCCACACACCATTTGAGAATACCAATGACTTTCTCAGGTTGAATCGGAACTGTGCATGTGAAAAATGTCATGACTTTAACAGCAAACCTGAGGATGAAAACAAAGAAAGGTGTTAAGGCTTGAGATGCGTTCAAGGCCTACTTTTCGTGTGCTTTTGAGACAGGTTGCCAATTGACATGGCATCAGCCCATTCTGTTCAGTAGCCATAGCGAATAGTTTACCTATCTCCATCCCTCGGGAATATAAGCAAGGTAGAACGTAAATGAAAAATACAAATATTTGAATGTATCTTTTTGCTTTCATCCCTACCCCCAAAGACAGAAACCCTTGATCATTTTTGTGGGTTAAGTACCTTTCTCAAGGGCACAATGGTATGATATGGCCTCTAACTAGGATACTGATGACAGCAACTCTCCGATGGCCGGCTTACTCCCCACCACATTTTCCCATCTGACCTTAGATTTGAACTTCCAGTTCCTGGCTTGCCTCGCTAGGTTACCTGCCACAGTGCTGTTCTGCTGGTAGTCATTCCTTTCTCCTCAGGCCATTCCATAGAAAATCTGTCATCTGGTTCAGTGAATGCACCATTAACCACAATATGAAAATTAGGCACAACAGACATCTGGCAAATTGAGCTCATTTGGTGTGAATGTCTGTATAGTCGACGAGCAGGAAACACAAACTAATGAAATATCTGCAGTCTGTTAGGATATTCAACACCACAGTGTTTTACAAAAATAGGCTGATTTCAATAAATGGGAATGCATCATAGGGTTTTTTGTTACGAGATCGCCTAAATAATTTCAGTTGCATTTCTCATACAATTAAGTAAATTAACAATGATGAAGACAAATGATTGATTTTGCATGATCCAAACGGTAATTGTTGAAGTGTTATTATCAGGGCCGGCAAAGAAAAACATAGAGAAGGACCAATGTTGAAGAGATGAAGAAGGCAGAGAATAGTGATGGCAGACAGGACCAAATCATGTTTACATGCCAAGTCCTTCCATATTAGCATTGTTGGAGTAGAGGTGACCAGAATATGAAGTTATTCAAGACTATTATGAAACCGTTAGAACATCTCTGATGTGTAGGGTAGGTATTTGTATTTGATTCGTTCATGATGCTGTACTGTCACCAGGTCCATGTAGATTGAAGAGACAGAAGTACTGCACCTGTCATTGCAAATATTTCCTTTTTTATACAAATAGAAAATGAATCATGCTTCAAAGATTTGGACAGGAAGTCCAAACACTACCAAAGGGCTCGTTTAAGTCTGTGTTTTGACAGGTGTTTTGTTAGACATGAACGTTTGAGTTTCTGAAGGATTATTACATTTCAGTTTATTTATATGATGGAAGTAGATGGTCGCTGCTCTGGGGCTGATACTCTGCTGATCCCGGCATAATGACAGCCAAAATTATTACAAATTATACATTTCCATTGAAAAGTATCCATCTATCTAATTAGAATTTGAAAATCCATCTTTGGATTGGAAAACCATTGCACTCTCCAAGCCTTATAGATCTCTTAATACAGTTTTAGAAAAGGGCGAGGACACTTGCAGACTAGATAAAGCACCGATTTATACTTGACACATTTGACTGCATTTTGAGGATCAGGCCAGTGTCATCCCAGTCCATTACCACATTCATGAACTGATTTCAACCTCAGACCATATAAGAGGATGCAAGGCCTTGAAAAGGATTTGGGCCCAATCCTGAACCAGCCCCTTGTCCTTATCAACTCGCTCCGAGGTCCTTGTCACACTTGCATGACTTCCAGAGCAGTGACTAAACCCATCAACTTCGGGACACACTCATGACTTGAATGTGTTTTATTAACAAATCCCCACTGTTGTTTTACAAGATGTCAACTTTAATAATAACTGGACATTTCATTTGGTAGGTATCATTTGTTACATGAGTCACGTCCCGAAATCAGACACAGACAAATGCACGTGGCACGCCTCTGCATAATTATTTTTATGAAATTTAGCAAATTCAAATATGTTGCAGTGTGTGTTGGGATACCACTTCGCTCTGAAGCCTGCAACCTAAGCCTGGCTGGGCCAAAGTGGCTGCCGGAGGGTCTAATTTGCACCCCACACCCTCAATAATTTTCAGATCCTGAGCTTTGAAACATGCACTTGTACATATGGCGGAGGGGTGCATGAACACGCAATTTGAGGGACGAAGGAAAGGGACTGGTTTGGCATTCAGCCAATGACCACTTGACTGGACTTCCTGTCACATTTTACCAAGACAGGAAGCCATGAGGACAGCCAGTTCAGGAAATGGAGAAAAGATAGGTCAGGAGTTGGGAAGGAAACGAGGGATACACTGACCAACATTGGTGTCTATCCAGATTTAGTGAGGCACATCGCCTTCGTACAGTATACTTCTGTGATACCATACCATGCTGACAGCACAGACAGAAGTATTTACAGAATGGGCCTAATAGCCGGATGGCAGACTGCGACCATTTACTCACATTTTGCGACCCTTTAACTTGGCTGTGCGAGTAAAAAGTGTAAATGGTTGCATCGATGCGAGCTGCACATTCTACATGCTGCCTCACTCCCAACGTCCTATTTTTTCATGCTACTAAAGCAATGATTTGGTCAAACAGTAATGTGCGCTATCCTCATGATTCCTGTAATAAAAGTATCAGGCCTGCCCCTGTGCCTGTTTTGCTGGGACCTGCTGCTGTGATGAGCTAGCCACTCACTCCCTCTCTCCCTGCACTCCAAGATTTAAAAAAAGAATCGGATTGTAGGCTGTAACATTTCAACAACAAAAAAACTGAGCTTTGGAAGCAACTACTGTTGTCACGTTTGAGGAGATTCTAAGCTTAATTTAGGTATAATTGTTATTTCTTAATATTTAGCTCTATAGCAACTGTTTTACAACCAAAATATTTGATATGGCTTTGAGATACGGTGTGAGCAAAATTCGCATCAGCATAGCGAATGCAGACCTCTTTGTGTAGTAGCCTAGGCAACACCTGCAATTTTTTTGAAGGACATTGTACATACTGTTAGATTAATACATGGCCACCAGAAGTGCTGGGCTTATTATGTTTAGAGTGAGCAATCTAGCTAATGTGTTTTGCGGTTCCTCTTACTCAGGTAGTGAATTCATCTCAAATAAATACGCCTATGATATTAGTTCTGTCACACCCATGTCTATTTCACCTGTCTTGTGCTTGTCTCCACCCCCACCAGGTGTATCCCATTTTCCCCCCATTATCCCGTGTGTACTTATACCTGCGTTTTCTGTTGGTCTGTTGCCAGTTTGTCTTGTCAAGTCTTACCAGCGTGTTTTACCGTTTTCCAGTTTCTCTAGTTTTTGTTTTGGAGTCCTCCCGGTTTTTACCATTCTGCCTGCCCTGACCCTGGGCCTGCCTGCCATTCTGTCCATGATTTACGCTACCTTGGATTACTGATCTCTGTCTGCCCTGGACCTGCTGTTTGCCTGTCCCCTGTTTTGTAATAAACATCTGAGATTCGAACTGTTTGCATCTGGGTCTTATCATGAGTCTTCTGGAGAACCAGCTTTTTGTTAAAGTTGATTAATGCAAATGTCATTGCTCCACCATCTCCTTCCTAGGATACATCATCGCTGCAGGAAATATGCAGATGATCCTGGCAGGGTGAGAGCGGTGGTGGATTGGACTCAACCCACATCCAGAGTGCAGCTGCAATGCTTCCTGGGGTTTGCTAATTTCTACCTCTGTTTCATCCGGGGTTACAGCATCCTGGCTTCCTCCCTTTCAGCACTCACCTCTCCCAAGGTCCCGTTCACATGGTCTCCAGCTGCCTGACCGGGCATTCTCGAACCTTAAGCATTGGTTCACTATAGCTCCCATCTTAATCCATTTGGATCTGTCCCGTCAGTTTGTGGTGGAGTTCGACGCCTCGAACATCAGAGTGGAGTCTGTCCTGTCCCAGCATTTTGCCTAGGACAAAAAGCTGCATCCCTGTGCTTTCCTTTCCCATCGTCTTAACACCACAGAGGAATTATGACATGGGAAATTGAGAACTACTTGTGGTGAAGATAGCGTTGGAGGAGTGGAGTCACTGGTTAGAGGGGGCGGAACATCCATTCATAGTGTGGACTGATCACAAGAACCTGGAATATCCCCGCACCGCCAAGTGCATTAACTCTACGCAAGCTCTATAGGCCCTGCTATTCACTCAATTCAACTTAACCATCTCCTACTTCCCGCGGTCCAAGAATGTGAAGCCTGATGCGCTCTAACGCCTCTATAGCCCCGGGGCTAACCGGTTGTTTGTCCCAGACTCTGCCCATTCCCCGATCCTGGAATGGGCTCATTCCTCCTGACTTGCCTGCCATCCTGGCTCCCGTCGGACTCTGGCCTTTGTACGACAATGTTTTTGGTGGCCCACCAGGGTCCCTGACGTCTCTGTGTTCATTGTCACCTGCACTGTGTGTGCTCAGAATAACACTCCGCGGCAAGCTCTGGCTGGCCTCCTTCAACCACTCCCTGTTCCTCACCGCCCCTGGTCCCATATATCCCTGGACTTTGTTACTGGTCTCCCTCCATCAGGTGGCAACACCACTATCCTTGCGGTGGTGAATAGGTTTTCCAAAGCCGCCCATTTCATTCCATTTCCCTAGTTACCCTCAGCCAAGGAGACGGCCCAGCCCATGGTGCAGCACGTCTTCCAGATCCATGGACTTCCGTTGGACATGGTCTCCGATTGCGTTCCTCAGTTCTCGTCCCAGTTCTGGAAGGCATTCTGCACCCTCATTGGGTCGGTGGCAAGCCTGTCCTCGGGGTTCCACCCTCAGTCCAACGGCCAGTTGAAGCAAGCCAATCAAGACCTGGAGACAACTCTTCACTGCCTTGTCTCCGCCAACCCCACCACCTGGAGCCAGCAACTCATGTGGGTTGAATACGCCTGCAACACCCTCCTCTGCTCTGCCACCGGGCTCTCATGTTTGTCAGCCGCTGTCGCCGTACCTGGATGGCACTTCTCAAGACTACCTCCAGGTATAGGCGACAAGAGGACCACCACCGGGTCCCGGCTCCCCGGTATTGTCTCGGGCAGAGGGTATGGCTTTCCACTTGAGATCTGCCCCTCCGGGTGGAGTCCTGCACACTTTTCCCCAGTTTTATAGGTCCTTTCCCCATCTCCAAGATCATTAGCACCTCTGCTGTTCATCTTCTGTTGCCCAATACCCTCCGTATATATCCCACTTTTCATGTGTCTAGGATTAAACCTACACTACCGTTCAAAAGTTTGGGGTCACTTAGAAATGTCCTTGTTTTAGACATTGTTGATGTTGTAAATGACTATTGTAGCTGGAAATGGCAGATTTTATATGGAATATCTTTATAGGCGTACAGAGGCCCATCATCACAACCATCACTCCTGTGTTCCAATGGCACGTTGTGTTAGCTAATCCAAGTTTATAATTTTAAAAGGCTAATTGATCATTAGAAAACCCTTTTGCAATTATGTTAGTACAGCTGAAAACTGTTGTCCTGATTAAAGAAGCAATAAAACTGTCCTTCTTTAGATTAGTTGAGTATCTGGAGCATCAGCATTTGTGGGTTCGATTACAGGCTCAAAATGGCCAGAAACAAAGACCTTTCTTCTGAAACTCGTCAGTCTATTCATATTCTCAGTAATTAAGGCTATTCCATGCGAGAAATTGCCAAGAAACTGAAGATCTCGTACAACGCTGTGTACTACTGCCTTCACAGAACAGCGCAAACTGGCCCTAACCAGAATAGAAAGAGGAGTGGGAGACCCCGGTGCACAACTGAGCAAGAGGACAAGTACATTAGAGTGTCTAGTTTGAGAAACAGACGCCTTACAAGTCCTCAACTGGCAGCTTCATTAAATAGTACCTGCAAAACACCAGTCTCAACGTCAACAGTGAAGAGGCGACTCCGGGATGCTGGCCTTCTAGGCAGAGTTCCTCTGTCCAGTATCTGTGTTCTTTTGCCCATCTTAATCTTTTATTTTTATTGGCCAGTCTGAGATATGGCTTTTTCTTTGCAACTCTGCCTAGAAGGCCAGCATCCCGGAGTCGCATCTTCACTGTTGACGTTGAGACTGGTGTATCCCAAGTGATTCCACACATTAAAACTTGTTAGGTGGAATTGCCCTTTTCCTCTTCTCTCTCCCTGCAGTCTAGAACTGGAAAGCGGCAAAAATGGGTCACGTGTCTCGTGAGCTTTCTTTGTGCATAGATAGCTCTGCTCTGTTGTCAGTCAAAGATCGATTGAGAAATTTGAACAAATTCTTTGTTTTATTAAACGCATACGGCCAAATGAGCTAATTTTATCAACAGTACTATCGGTTTTGTCTGAGTTTTTTCCCCATAATTTCCGATTGTATATCTCTTTTGTAGTCATCGTCGATGAAGTGCTTAGGCTACTGCACGAACATAGGTTTGCAAGATTGGCTATAGGAGTGTTTAAATCATATTTACAGTTTTTTTTATCGCTACTAGCCATCTTTTGCATCTGTCGGTATCTTTCAATGGAAAACAGTGACATTTTGTGCCTTCTCCCCTAGATTTCTTGCAGCCAGGTACTGGACACCAGCTTGCTCTTGCTGCCATCTCTTCGGGAACTAACTTTAGGCAACCTGTCTTTCATCTTTTGTGCCAGCTCCTTCTCCATGCCATTAAACTAGCATATGTGACATCAAGCTCCAAATAAGGGCATATGAGCACACATGCGCATATGTTACCCATCTCCGCTGTTGTTGCAGTCGGCCACATAAAATTACATAAAATAATCGCAATCAAACCGATAGTACTTATAATAAAAATATCTAATTTGGCCGTATGCTTTCAATTAAGCAAAGAATTTGTCCACAATTTCGCTCTTTGACCGACAACAGAGCAGAGCTAGTAGTGCACCAAGAATCATCACAAGTCACATGACCTGTTTTTTCAGCTTTCCAGGTCCAGACTGCAGGGAGAGAGGTGAAAACAAACTACACCTAACTAGTTTCAATGTGTGGAATCACTTGGGAAATCTGGATTTTAGGTAAACTTCCCCTTTAAAGCTAGAATCCTTAATTGAAACGATAACAAAGTGGTCACCACACCTCTGTTTTGGTAAAAAGTTGAGGAATTGTCCAGGAGAAATGTAACCACTCTCAAATGCATAGACAGACCTATGGATGCAAGGACTGACCATCCATGGTATATATTTTTTTGAAGCGAGTAGACAAGATCCTAAGTAATTAAAATGCAAACACCACCATTCATTTTTATTCTGTCTATTCTGCAATGTATGACACAATTACTGTTTCTCTTAATGTTAGGTGACACAATTACTGTCTATCTCCTCAACCCCCTTGTCATAAAGACAGGGCACATACTGTATGCTAACTGGTAGACTGCCTAGGCTATGTCTACATGATATGGTGCAATGGTTACAACACAATAAGATACACTCAAACTGCTAATTAGACTGCACGTTCATCATTTTCTCGAAAGCGCCTCTGTATTTTGGCATGGGCACCAGATCCAGTCCATGGGAATACAGAAAGAACAGCTGTGTCTGAGTTTTCAGTGTTTTTTTTCTCATATTTTTTTGGTCCCTAGCTGCAAGAAACATTTCATGCTTTTAACAACTGTATAGCCTTGCGTGAAATACATGGCCTCAGGAACCTCCTGGCGTAGGCCTATTTGGTTACATGTAGTCTGGTCTATTGTGTATTTGTAACCCCACCTCCACTGTCGATAGTAGCCATGTATCAGGATAAGGTAAGACCCCGATGCAGACCTTGTCGAAGTAACAATGTTTATTGCAGCAACAGGGGCAAAGGTACAGGATGGCAGACAGGCTCAGGTCAGGCAGAGGTCGGTAATCCAGAGACGGGGCAAAGGTACAGGGCGGCGTGGCAGAGTGGTCAGGCTCAGGGTCAGGACAGGCAAGGGTCAAAGCGAGACTGAGGAAAAGCAGGAGCTGATACAAAAATGCTGGTTGACTTGACAAACAAGACAAACTGGCAACAGACAAACAGAGAACACAGGTATAAATACACAGGGGATAATGGGGAAGATGGGCGACACCTGGAGGGGGGTGGAGACAATCACAAGGACAGGTGAAACATATCAGGGTGTGACACCATGAGCATAAAAAATGTATTACAAATTATTAACATGGTATCACATTATATTTGTGTCAGGATGGACTTTTTTCTTTGTCAATACACAAAACAATAAAAATTTGGCATATAACCCATACTATATCAACTGTCAATACCTTTCACGTTTAGAATTGTATGTATCAGAAACTCCCATTGTGTCACAAATAACTGTGAGGTCATTTTCCCCATCTCACTTGCAGGTTCTGGCCTCAATAGATTGGTCTTCAAAGTATCCTTACAATATAATTACTTTTAGCACAAAGGAGTTAACAAAAACCTGTTTTACAGGTTACTAAACATGGTATCACTTTTTTATTTTATTTATCTGTTATTTTACCAGGTAAGTTGACTGAGAGCACATTCAAATTTACAGCAACAACCTGGGGAATAGTTACAGGGAAGAGGATGAATGAGCCAATTGTAAACTGTGGATTATTAGGTGACCGTGATGGTTTGAGGGTCAGATTGGGAATTTAGCCAGGACACTGGGTTAACACCCCTACTCTTACAATAAGTGCCATGGGATCTTTAATGACCTCAGAGAGTCAGGACACTAACATCCCATCTGAAAGACAGCACCCTACACAAAGCAGTGTCAATCACTGCCCTGGGGAATTGGGATATTTTTTTGACCAGAGGAAAGAGTGCCTCCTACTGGCCCTGCAACACCACTTCCAGCAGCATCTGGTCTCCCATCCAGGGACTCAACAGGACCAACCCTGCTTAGCTTCAGAAGCAAGCCAGCAGTGGTATGCAGGGTGGTATGCTGCTGGCTTAAAACACACTTGACATGTGTGTTAGGGTGTAAGTTTTTCTTTGTCAATAGACATAACAATAATAATTTGGCATATAACAATGAAAATATGGGCAGGGAACAAGCTAAAACTGCCACTGGTTCTTGAATAACTTGAATTAACGAATAAACCCAATTGACTTTATATGCAGTACCTGTCAAAAGTTTGGACAAACCTACTCGTTCAAGGGTTTTTCGACAATGTAGAAAAATAGACATCAAATATACGAAATAACACATATGGAATCATGTAGTAACCAATAGTTTTAAACAATTAAAAAACATTATATTTTAGATTCTTCAAAGTAACCACCTATTGCCTTGATGAGAGCTTTGAACATGCTTGGCATTTTCTCAACCAGCTTCACCTGGAATGCTTTTCCAACAGTCTTGAAGGAGTTCCCACATATGCTGAGCACTTGTTGGCTGCTTTTCCTTCACTCGGTCCAACTCATCCCAAACCATCTCCATTGGGTTGAGGTCGGATGATTGTGGAGGCCAGGTCATCTGATGCAACACTCCATCACTCTCCTTCTTTGTCAAATAGTAGCCCTTACACAGCCTGTAGATGTGTTGGGTCATTGTCCTGTTTAAAAACAAATGATAGTCCCACTAAGCGCAAAACTGATGGCATTGCTGCCGAATGCTGTGCCACCAGGGGAAAATGTTAGTCTGGAGCCCTGCTGTAACACTACTGAGGCAAATATTTTACTCTACATGGTGACATAATAGAACTTCAATGTTCAAATGGAGATGACTATTTATATTCTTGTGCATTTGATGGAGAGAAATGGAGAAGAGAGAGAAGTGAACAAGAAAGAGCAGAGTTTCTTCTTCTGTTCACATTTGAATACTATATATTTCCTCTACAGCAGCAAGGCATGAACAACATACACCAGTCAGGAACATTGATTAAACAACATTCCATCTTCCCTGCCTCAGAGGCATCCTCGGAATCAGATGACAAGAACACATTCCCAACACCACAGTCCTCAACAGCCAACATCCCAAGCATGTACACTCTTATTAGCCAATGGCACTTTAGATGGGTTGGACATGTGTGTAACACGGAGACATCTTATACGGTGAGCAACAGGCACAAGACCCACCGGACGCCCCGGGACTGCGCTTCAAAGATGCCTGCAAACAGGACTTGAAGGCTTGCGACATCAACCCAGGGAACTGGGAGCGAACAGCCGATGACAGCCTCAGCTGGCAGCAAGCAGTGAGGATAGGCCTCAGGAGAACCCAAGAAAAATGACACATGACCTGGCAGACAGGGAAAAGCGGAACAACAGGCACCTCTGCATCTGCCACAAACTTAATTTGCAATGGCTGTGGCAAAGATTGCCATTCAAGGATTAGCCTATTCAGTCACACAAAGTGTTGCACAACCTCCAAACACACAACATATTGTATTTCAAGGGCCTATATATTTCCCCTTCAGTTGTTATTTTAATAATGTAAAACAATACTACAATGATGTCAATTGCAGAATGCAGCACTTGGTCAAAACTACATGCAGTGTATCAGCTATACATAAAGGTTATCGTGCATATAATGCCAAGGGTAGCAACAGCCAATGTTTTGAGAAATGTATTTACCATACAACACTGCCCTCTTCTGACAAAAAGGTTGAAAAACATAATTTGGCCACCATTACATTTAAGTCATTTAGCAGACGCTCTTATCCAGAGCGACTTACAAATTGGAAAGTTCATACATATTCATCCTGGTCCCCCCGTGGGGAATGAACCCACAACCCTGGCGTTGCAAGCGCCATGCTCTACCAACTGAGCCACACGGGACCGTGTGACATCATACAGATCCATATCAGCCACATTGTAAGCCTTACAATGTAAGCCCTGCTGCAAGTTTTGGATAGGAGTACAGGACAGAATATCTCTGATTAAATATCCTGATGACATACAGAAAGGTTCTGACTGTGTTGACATCCCATCTTGAGTGAGTCATGTTTTATTTAACTAGGCAAGTCAGTTAAGAACAAATTCTTATTTACAATGACGGCCTTCCCCAGCCAAACGAAGCTGGTCCAATTGTGTGCCGCCCTATGGGACTCACAGCCAGATGTGATACAGCCTGGATTTGAACCAACACCTCTTGCACTGAGATGCAGTGCCTTACACCACTGCGCCACTCAGGAGCCAGGAGTTTAGAACATAACCATTTATCCAACCTGGTCTCAGAGCATTTTATATTATTCTGTATGTAAATCCGAGACATTCTATATAGTATGATACAGTATGTTACATTTCATATGGTATGTATTAATTTGTGAATGCCCATTAGCCATTTCGTATGATATGTTACAAATTACAATTAGTATAATATGTTATGAATTTGCAAAATGTACAATATGATACAAATTTGCAAAGCAAACAATATGTTAAGAATTTGATAAACCTATAATATGTTACAAATTCTAGCTAGGTGGCTAACGTTAACTAGTTGGCTAACGTTAGCTAGGCTAGGGGTTAAGGGTTATTGTTAAGGTTAAGTTTAGGAATTAGGTTAAAGGTTTAAGTTTAGGGTTAGGGTTGGCTAAAGGGGTTAAGGTTATGGGAAGGGTTAGCTAAGATGCTAAGTAGTTGCAAAGTAGCTTAAAAGTAGTAAGTAGTTGAAAAGTTACTAATAAGCTAAAATGCTAAAGTTGTTATACATGTGTAACGTTCTCGTTATACATGTGCCCATCCACCATGACCAACCATATCATACTAACTTCAGTGTCCCAGATTTAAATTTACTCTGTTAAGTCTAGTCTGAGACCAGGCTGATTTATCTGAATTACACCATAAGTGCCAAGAAATCAATCAAATCAATGAGGCGAAACCACTGTAGGCATCACGGCATAATTTGATAAGGAAGAGCGTGACAATCTCTAACCTTGTGCCGACGTTTGAATCGTACCAGATGGAAATGTGACATTTGCACGGCATGTTAACACCAAATGGGCTCCACCCAGTGTTATCATTATCTGCCTGTAGCATTTTGTATCACATCATAGTCTTCAACGCCTTGACTAACTGTATTAGAGAAATCCATGTGCATATCAGAGAATAACCATGTATTTGCTGTGGTTAGGTGTGTTTGTTGGTTAATTGGTCGGATTGTTGTTTGAAGGTTCAGACCAACCGTGGTGCTTTGGTCCCCGGGGCAGTAGTCAAGGATGACTAGTGTAAGAGCAAATAGTTAGGTGGAATGATCGGCATCATAGGATCCAAGGCCTGATACAGGCACGTGTGCACATGCACACACCGTGAAAACACACGTTTGAGCACACAGCACATTACTTTCCACCAACACAAATTGTCAAGCATATAGCACAACACACGAAAACCATTAACACACTCTCACGCAAAGAGAGTCTTTCAAACTCCCAGCCCCCCCTGCATGTCTCTCTCATTTTGCCAGTCTTCCAATTACAGCAGTAACATAGATGATTAGTGCTGTTGAGAAATCAGTACCATGGACAGCCGCATCATATTTAGCTTACGTTGATTGAACTAAATTGTTTTTGGTATATTTTAGTTGTCACTGTATTAGACTAAGCATAGGTGATTAGATGATGTTGAAATGGTACCGGAATAGTGAAGGCAACACCTGTTTTCTTTACAACTTGAGTTAACTCTCTGTAGTTCTAAATCAATAGTTGTTTAGTAGTCAGAAAATGTCAGAAGCATTAACTTGCTTAACCATGCTGTAGGTCATGTGACTGTTTGTTACATGCAATATGTTTTGTGAACTTCACTGGACAGATGTTGCTGTCCGGTTTTGTGATGAAACACAAAATGTTTTCTACCATTGTCTCTTCTTATTGTCTCGGCCTTAGGCCTCTATATCACGGCAGCAAGCATATGAACTAACAGGTTATAGAGCAAACAACGCAATTATATAGGTTGTAATATGCCTTTATTTTCCTGGCTTGGCTTCCCCTGTGATTTTACACACACACCGCTACTGATGAGCTTTGCAGGGCTGAGAGTTCTGCTCCTCTCCCTGCTCTGTAGACTTCAGACAACCCCAAGGGTAGGTCTCACATATGATTCATGCTTCTCACTGTCTACTGTGTGCTGTGCGTGTGTGTGGACAAGAAAGAGATGTGTGTGTGTGTGAATGAGGGAGAGAGAGCGAAAGAGAGAGTGGGTGTGCGCATGGATGTCAGTTTGTGTGTGCACACATTTTGTGTAAGGTTGAGGAACAGCGTCTCTGAACAGCAAGGCAGCAGAGAAATCGAACAGCTTCCCGTATCTGTCTCACAACCTCTCCGCCTGAAAAAGCATCCCGTCAAGCAGCTCTCTGTTTCTGCTGAAGTGCACAAGTTGTAAATTCTCTCTTTTCGCACTTCATTCATATCCTTCTCAACTGCTGCAGTGCAGAATTCAGAATACTGCCACCTTGTTCCATGTCCTCTGTGCAGCAATTCTTAAAGAATAATGGAATGGAGATGGTGTTTGAAGAGGTGCAACCTGTTGACCTGTTTTGGAAAGATGGTGTTTGTGTGCTGAGCTCAAAATGGGTCTTGAAATGAGGTGTTATCGAGATTGTGATTGTTTTTCCATCAAGTGAAAACAAAATGTGGCTCTGCACAGTCAAACAACAATAAAAAAAATGCAGTGTTGAGGATAGAGGACACTCAGGACAGTGACTGGATGAATTGTGAATTCCCGCGCTTCCTGTTGTTTACTTTGTATTCTGGTGCTTCGGTTCCGGCGTGATTTGATCTGTGCCAATACAAAGAAAAGCCCAGACAGGCAAGATTCTAAAGACACATCTCTCTGCCAAACTGCAGATAAGATTGCAAGATCTTTTTCCTTCTTGGACATTTGACACATTCTTTGAATGCTGGATGGTCTAGGGGTTGAACGTGAGGTTTGATTCCCACATGGGCCACATCCAGGGCTCCCGAGTGGTGCAGCGGTCTAAGGCACTGCATCTCAGTGCTAGAGGCGTCACTACAGACCCTGGTTTAATTCCAGGCTGTATCACAACCACAATCATTGTAAATAAGAATTTGTTCTTAACTGTCTTGCCTAGTTAAATCAAAAATATAGTACATGTACACCACAGATACTTTTTCACTATGAATTGTAAATACTCACTTTGGATCACTTTGTATAAAAGTGTCTGCTAAATGACCATGTTCTTTTATTATTATTGTTATTAACATGTTAGAACCACCTCTAAGACATAGGCATCAATTTTTTTCTTTCTGTGCTTTCCAGAGCCAAGAGGCTCAAGTGTGACAAATATAAAACATCTCTCAAATCATCCTATGTTTGGTGTGAAAATGCACTTACACTTTATCTGTTGATTGAAGAGTAAATCTCCAACTGCCCTAAAGATTCCCAAATGTCAAGATCATGATCTAAATTGGATCACTTTTTTGTTCCCGGGAATTTTCCTGCAAAGCAGGAAGTGCAAACTTGTGGTGTATTTTACAAAAAAATTACATTAATTATAATCCACGTAATAATTCACATTTCCTGTTACTGCAGGATTATTTTCCTGCTGTAGCAAACTGGCTAACGACAGTGATATACAGTTTTACTGACTATTTTACTGGTTTTATTACACAAGGCAAGTTCAATCAAGGGCAGCTAAAGTATCAAAGAAACAAATACTATTTGAACCCAGGTCTGTTACACACACCACATACTGTCTCTTCACATCTGAACCCTAATGGAAAATATGGCATTCAGGAGAGTGCTTTGCAGCATTAGGTGGTGGCCAGGGTTGAATCGGAAACATGGCCGTCCATAATGTGTGCCGACACAGCATTAACTCAGCACCCCTAGCCTCTCAGTCTAGAATTGTGAAGTCTGATTATCACCCCGGTGAGTGGGAGAAGACATGAATCGCGCTTGACAGGACCATTTCCTCTCCCTGTCATTCACAATGATGCAGCCTCAGGCGCCAGACGCTGCTGCTTACCATCAAAACAAAAACAAGAGGGAATGCTTAAAGGAGCGAATGCATAATGAGCCTGCTCTGTCAGGGTTGGATGTTAAGAGGAAATAAAATGTACCATTTCATCAGAAGACTGTCATGTCTTCTGATGATTTCCCGTCTCCCTAAGAGACCAATGTTGCTACAGTGTATACTAAATCCAATGGAGCGCTATTGTGACTTGCCTAACTCCATTGCAACATTGCCCCTGGTCAATAACAGCAGTAGATATCTGATATCCTAATATACTGTTTTTGTCCTTTCTACATAAAAAAAACTGTTTTCAGCTCTCTGAATGGGAAACACAAAGTTCCACCATCACTTTGAAGTTACTAGAGTCCATGCACCTCCTACATCTGAATCTGTGTGCCCTTGCTGAAGCAGGCGCTCAACAGTGCCATCACCTCTCCCAGCGTGAGAGATAACTCCCTGTGGCAACCCAACTAGCCAACCAATTAGGATGATAACCTCACGTTTCGGCATGGAAGAGAAAATATTATTCTGTTAATATATGTTTATTTGAGACACAATTTCAACACAGTTGATAAGAATCCATTCTTTATAGTATACGTAGTGTCACTGCCACTCCTACCCATGCATTTCCAGACTTAACCTCAGTTGTGTTCAAGTCCCTAACTTCATTGTCCTCTGTGTCATACTGCGACATTTGCTGTCCCTCTACCCATACTGGTTATTCTAATCCACCATCTGTGTTAGGGAACAAAGCCTACATTTTATTGCATATAATCTATCTGCTTCCTCGTGGAGAAAAGCATACGTGATGATGATTTGTCTAGATGGGAGAGTTTGGATGCCTGAGGGGAGGATTTAGAGGCAGGGAAGTGGAGGATTAGGCCTGGGATTGACACTGACAGAGTGAGCCCTGCAATCACATGCTCTCAGGGCTTCTTCCACCTTCCTCCACAGATAACAACAAACAGCCAACACCCGGGCCAAATATAGACATGAAAAACAACAGCAGCCCAGCGAAGAGAAAGAACGTCATACACTGGAGAGATCACACAGACTGGAAGACAATCGCTACAACCCCGATTAAGGAGGACAAGATCCGTCAGAAGACCAAGTCGGTTTCTCTATGAAGCCTTGTGAACTACAGCATAAAGATGACAACCAAGTTTATAAGTAAATGCTGCAGCGCTCAATGTAAAAGTTAGGTTCATGCGGCTTGATTTGTAATTAAAGCGGGTAAAAACAGACGGCTTCTGGAATGGATCATCAAGTTGGCTTTAATTCTGATTCTTATTAGCATTAACCTCTACAGCATGAAACTCTGCAGCTCTCCTTGCTTTTCCAAAGTCCGATCAAGGATATCCTCACTCAACCTGTGCAATGAACTCGCTGATCACAATAAACATATTTTGGTCTACGATAGTCCTATCTCCATTGTTAATGATGACCTGAATCTATATCCCCCGAAAATCCCTTTGGAAAGAGGAGCCCACTGAAAACTGTATTCACAATGACACCTCTGTCTGGAAGATAAGAGGGGATCAGCTCATCTGGTATTGGTGTTTGTATTACAGTTTGGCCTCAGTGGAGGACATAGAGAAGAGGATACCTGCACCAGTCTGAAATGGTCCTCTGTCTTTGGTCGCGGTAAATTGGCGGAGTGCTCACTCATAGGATGGAAGAGCTCGTACAAGAGGAGCCATTGTGAATTCTTCAAGGGCAATAAATGTCTAAGCCCATTTATTTAATCGAAGCCAAAAGTGTAATGGATTCGCAATCAAACAGACGTCGCATAAAGCTTACTTCATTATTAAATTGTTTTTATTATTTTCACTGCATCAGGGTTAGCGTACTTTTACACACCAGCCAGGCTTCTGGCAGAGCATGATTGTTCTTTGTAATTTTTTGGTTTAATCGAAACCACAAAATTGCCCTGATAGCAGTTTCCCTCTAGAATAGCTTTTCTTCTTGTCCACTCCTAATTTGCCATTTACGGCTGAAAAATTGCTTACTTTTTCTTATCTAGTTACGGGGTCATAACATAAACTACTTGTCAAAAGTTTTAGAACACCTACTCATTCAAGGGTTTTTCTTTATTTTTACATTGTAGAATAATAGTGAAGAGATGAAAAAAACGATGAAATAACACATGGAATCATGTAGTAACCAAAAAAGTGTTAAACAAATATATTTGAGATTCTTCAAATAGCCAACCTTTGCCTTGATGAGAGCTTTGCACACTCTTGGCATTCTCTCAACCAGCTTCATGATGTAGTCACCTGGAATGCATTTCAATTAACAGGTGTACCTTCTTAAAAGTTAATTTGTGGAATTTCTTTCCCTCTTAATGCGTTGAGCCAATCAGTTGTGTTGTGCCAATGTGTGTGTGTGTGGGGGGGGGTATACAGAAGATAGCCCTATTTGGTAAAAGACCAAGTCCATATTATGGCAAGAACAGCTCAAATAAGCAAAGAGGAATGACAGTCCATCATTACTTTAAGACATGAAGGTCAGTCAATCCGGAAAATTTCAAGAACTTTGAAAGTTTCTTAAAGTCCAGTCGCAAAAAACATCAAGTTTTATGATGAAACTGGCTCTCATGAGGACTGCCACAGGAAAGGAAGACCCAGAGTTACCTCTGCTGCAGAGGGTGAGTTCATTAGAGTTACCAGCCTCAGAAATTGCAGCTCAAATAAATGCTTCACGGAGTTCAAGTAACAGACACATCTCAACATCAACTGTTCAGAGGAGACGGTGTGAATCAGGCCTCCATGGTCGAATTGCTGCAAAGAAACCACTACTAAAGGACACAAATAATAAGAAGAGACTTGCTTGGGCCAAGAAACACGAGCAATGGACATTAGACCGGTGCAAATGTGTCCTTTGGTCTGTAGTCCAAATTTGAGATTTTTGGTATCTTTGTGAGACGAGGTGTGGGTAAATGGATGATCTATGTGTATTTCCCACCATAAAGCATGGAGGAGGAGGTGTTATGGTGTGGGGGTGCTTTGCTGGTGACACGGTCTGTGAGTTGTTTAGAATTCACACTTAACCAGCATGGCTACCGCAGCATTCTGCAGCGATACGCCATCCCATCTGATTTGGGCTTAGTGGGACTATCATTTGTTTTTCATAGGACAATGACCAGGCTGTGTAAGGGCTATTTGACTAAGAAGGAGAGTGATGGAGTGCTGCATCAAATGACCTGGCCTCCACAATCACCTGACCTCAACCCAATTGAGATGGTTTGGGATGAGTCGGACCCCAGAGTGAAGGAAAAGCAGCCAACAAGTGCTCACCATATGTGGGAACTCCTTCAAGAATGTTGGAAAAGCATTCCAGGTGAAGCTGGTTGAGAGAATGTGCAAGCTGTCATCAAGGCAAAGGGTGGCTATTTTAAGAACCTCAAATATAAAATATATTTGTTTAACACTTTTTTGGTTACTACATGATTCCATATGTGTTATTTCATAGTTTTGATGTCTTCACTATTATTCACAATATAGAAAATAGTAAAAAATAAAGAAAAACCCTTGAATGAGTAGGTGTGTCTAAACTTTTGATTGGTACCGTAGTTGCTCTTGTATTTTCTCTCAGGGCTCTTCAAAGAGATCTTCAACTGTTTTTAGGGAATTTCATAGACATTGTTCCATTCTGAACCAATTTTGGTCCAACTAACAGATTGTCAACAACACGGTGTGCTAATGACATGGTGTGCTAATGACATCCTCCCTCACCTGACAAACTGTTAGAGGTGTTTTGTTTATTCCATCACCCTCTTCAGAGGCTCTGACTCACCTGGTGCAAATTATGTTACGCTGCAGCACACACTGCAGACAACCAGTACAGATGAGCGTTAATCATTCTTCTTGAATAGCGACACAAAAAAACATGAAGCTAATCTTCTACAATCTCAGGAAAGCCCACTGGGGATGTCACGTGTGCTAGGACTAAACAAGACGCACTAACGCAGAGGGGAATTAAGCTAATTACGGAGGACATGTGAAAAAGTCGAAAACATGGTTTATACCTGCAGCGTTCACTAGCTTCAAGCTTCTATTCACTTCTCGTAAACAGGGATTCACTGAGGGCTCTAAGGAATTATGGAATAAGGTATAATGATATTCATACAAAGGTTACAGGTCAAAAGTATTTAGGAGTTTAGGGATAGATAATCTCTAACTTTTTGTTATACAAAGGCTCTGTCTCAATAATGTCCGTTACGTGCCCTTCAGTGGGGGAGTCGCACTCGAAAACAGAGCAAAAGTGGTAGGGAGAGATAAATGGCCCTACGAATAGGGACATCACCATATCACTCGCGAACATCAGAAGCCGCAAAAACAGATACCACACAATTCATTGATGATGAGCATTGTGTTTTTCCACAATGCCTGTACTGGCGGCAGTAATAGCTTTCCTTATATTTCATGCAACAAATACGTACTTACCATATGAGCAACAAATGAGAACAGCAGAACAACAATGTACCTAATGAACCCATCCTCCGGCTGTGGTTCAATGTGGAGTTGGAACTGAAGCAGGACCATAATAGCAGTTTCACATGTAAGAGTCACATTCACTTCAGTCATTTCTGCAATTTCTTGGGGATTAATTATTAACTAGTGGAAGCATTATAGAACAACTCCAACTACTTTTCTGAACTAATCTTTATACCAATTGTTTAGGGTCCATAAAAAATCGTCTACATACAGTGCATTCGGGAACATATTCAGACTCCTTGACTTTATCACGATTTTGTTACATTACAGCCTTGTTATAAAATTTATTTAAACAAAAAATCCTCATCAATCTACACACAATACCCCATAATGACAAAGCAAAAACGTATAAAAAATTTAAATTTAAATATTACATTCAGACCGTTTACTCAGTACTTTGTTGAAGCATCTTTGGCAGCCTGGAGTCTTCTTGGGTATGACACTACAAGCTTGGCACACCTGTATTTGGGGAGTTTCTCCAATTATTCTCTGCAGATCCTCTCAAGCTCTGTCAGGTTGGATGGGGAGCATCGCTGCACATCTATTTTCTCCTCTGATGTTTGATCAGGTTCAAGTCCGGGTTATGGCTGGGCCACTCAGAGACTTGTCCCGAAACCACTCCTGTGTTGCCACCACCATGCTTCACTGTTGGGATGGTGCCTGGTTTCCTCCAGACGTGACGCTTGCCATTCAGGCCAAAGTTCAATCTTGTTTCACATGGTCTAAGAGTCCTTTAGATGCCTTTTGGCAAACTCCAAAGGCTGTCATTTTTATTTTACTGAGGAGTGGTTTTCGTCTGGCCACTCTACCATAAAGGCCTGATTGGTGAAGAGCTGCAGAAATGATTGTCCTTCTGGAAGGTTCTCCCATCTCCACAGAGGAACTCTGGAGCCCTCTCAGAGTGACCATCGGGTTCTTGTTCATCTTCCTGACCTTTCTCCCCCGATTGCTCAGTTTGACCGGGCGGCCAGCTCTAGGAAGAGTCTTGGAGGTTCCAAACTTCTTCCATTTAAGAATGATGGAGTCCACTATGTTCTTGGGGACCTTCAATGCTGCAGAAATGTTTTGTTACCCTTCCACAGATCTGTGCCTCAACACAATCCTGTCTCTTAGCTCTATGGACAATTCCTTCCACCTTAACGGCTTGGTTTTTGCCCAAACATGCACTCTCAAATGTGGGACCTTATATAGACAGGTGTGTGCCTTTTCAAATCATGTCCAATCAATTTACCACAGGTGGACTCCAATCAAGTTGTAAAAACATCTCAAGGATGATCAATGGAAACAGGATGCACCTGACCTCAATTTCGAGTCTCATGGCAAAGCGTCTGAATACTTATGTAAATAAGATGTTTTTAATGTTTAATACATTTGGAAAAATGTGTAAAAACCTGTTTTTGCTTTGTCATTATGGGGTATTGTTTGTAGATTGATGAGGAAAAAATATATTTGAATCCATTTTAGAATAAGGCTGTGACTCGAAAATGTAGAAAAAGTGAAGGGGTCTGAATACTTTCTGAATGCACTGTAGCTACACATCCATAGGCTTACCTTGTATTTTTATACTCCACTACACTTTAAGCAAGGAAATAGTTAACTAATACATGCATTGGCAAATATGATCAATCACTAACAACATTATGATAAAGAACAGTGGCAAGTGATAGACTTTGAAATATCTTTTCAGGGAAGAGCAAGGCAAACGTACAAAATTGTACATTCAATTTGCAGTACATTTTTTGCTAGATTTTTTTATTTTTTACGACCAACGGATTTACCAAGATGACAGCCTGGTTAGCTAGTTTCCTCAGGATTTCCTAAAAAATGTAACACAGATTACAATTAATACAAATGCACATATACACTGAGTGTACAAAACATTAAGAACACCTTCCTAATATTGAGCTTTCACCTGGATTTACTTGATCAGTCTGTCATGGAAAGAGCAGGTGTTTGTATAATGTTTTGTGCACTCAGTGTAGCTAGCTACAGTTGAAGTTGGAAGTTTACATACACCTTAGCCAAATACATTTAAACTCAGTTTGTCACAATTCCTGACATTTAATCCAAGTAAAAATTCACTGTCTTAGGTCAGTTAGGATCACCACTTTATTTAAAAAATGTAAAATGTCAGAATAATAGTAGAGATAATGATTTATTTCAGCTTTTATTTATTTAATCACATTCCAGTGGTCAGAAGTTTACATACACATAATTAGTATTTGGTAGCATTGCCTTTAAATTGTTTAACTTGGGTCAAATGTTTCAGGTAGCCTTCCACAAGTTTCCCACAATAAGTTGGGTGAATTTTGGCCCATTCCTCCTGACAGAGCTGGTGTAACTGAGTCAGGTGTGTAGGCCTCCTTGCTCGCACACGCTTTTTCAGTTCTGACCTCAAATGTTCTATAAGATTGAGGTCAGGGCTTTGTGATGACCACTCCAATACCTTGACTTTGTTGTCCTTAAGCCATTTTCCACAACTTCGGAAGTATGCTTGGGGTCATTGTCCATTTGGAAGACCCATTTGCGACCAAGCTTTAACTTCCTGACTGATGTCTTGAGATGTTGCTTCAATATATCCACATAATTTCCCTTCCTCACAATGCCATCTATTTTGTGAAGTGCACCAGTCCCTCCTGCAGCAAAGCACCCCCACAACATGATGCTGCCACCCCCGTGCTTCACAGTTGGGATTGTGTTCTTCGGCTTGCAAGCATCACCCTTTTTCCTCCAAACATAACAATGGTCATTATGGCCAAACAGTTCTATTTTTGTTTCATCTGACCAGAGGACATTTCTCCAAAAAGTTTGATCTTTGTCCCCATGTGCAGTTGCAAACCGTAGTCTGGCTTTTTATGGCGGTTTGGAGCATTGGCTTCTTCCTTGCTGAGAAGCCTTTCAGGTTATGTCGATATAGGACTCGTTTTACTGTGGACATAGATACTTTTGTACCCGTTTCCTCCAGAATCTTCACAGGGTCCTTTGCTGTTGTTCTGGGATTGCACTTTTCGCACCAAAGTACGTTCATCTCTAGGAGACAGAATGCGTCTCCTTCCTGAGCGGTATGACGGCTGCGTGGTCCCATGGTGTTTATACTTGCGTACTATTGTTTGTACAGATGAACGTGGTACCTTCAGGCATTTGGAAATTGCTCCCAAGGATGAACCAGACTTGTGGAGGTCTACAATTGTTTTTCTGAGGTCTTGACTGATTTCTTTTGATTTTCCCATGATGTCAAGCAAAGAGGCACTGAGTTTGAAGGTAGGCCTTGAAATACATCCACAGGTACACCTCCAATTGACTCAAATGATGTCAATTAGCCTAACAGAAGCTTCTAAAGCCATGACATAATTTTCTGGAATTTTCCAAGCTGTTTAAAGGCACAGTCAACTTAGTGTATGTAAACTTCTGAAACACTGGAATTATAATACAGTGAATTATAAGTGAAATAATCTGTCTGTAAACAATTGTTGGAAAAATTACCTTTGTCATGCACAAAGTAGATGTCCTAACCGACTTGCCAAAACTATAGTTTGTTGACAAGAAATGTGTGGAATGGTTGATAAACGGGTTCTAATGACTCCAAACTAAGTGTATGTAAACTTCCGACTTCAACTGTAAATATATAGCTAGTTAGCTAGCTAGCCTGTTAGCTAATGTTAACTATTCATCCAGCATGCTAAATAGCCATTTTCATAAAATGAATATGCATAATCGTGTTTCTCTGCATTAACTAACATATTCCTCTTAACTGTAAAATGTTTGCATGATTTGATATGAAGTTCTAATTACTTACATTTGGTTTCATCCTATTATTTTTGGCAGCCATCTTTCCTGCAGAAACTTTCCAGCCTGGGTCGCAGAGCTTCATGGGTAGTTTGATTACAACTCGCTAGGAAGTCTGCAACTCGATTCGCTTCATTTGGAGGGCCAACTAGAGGGCTGAAAATGCACTAAACCTACTTTAAAGTTGAATCGAGACATCACTCCCACTTCAGGCGGCTCACAGGATTGCGCAAAATGGAGGGGAGGGGCTAAGGGGGAGGGGCTATGGGGGGGCATTGGAATTGAGCCTTACTCTTGTATCAGTAGATGGAACTAAAGTTTGGACCTTAACAAGACCTTCAAAGCCGACAATAATAACGCAGATTCACTGCAAATTGATAATGTGGTTTGATCTTGACGTGAAATTGTGAGTTTTGTTAATAATTTTCAGGGGGAAATTATTCAATTTAATATTGACTTAAAGGGAATACTAGAGTTAGAAGCGATGGGTGGGAGGATTAAAATCAAGCTGTGCGCTAGATTTTTCTTAAAAGATGGAGAAAGAGGGAGCCCAAACAGATGTCATCATTTTCTGTTAAAAAAAGAAGGAGTTTGATAGCTGTTTCATAGCTTGAGAAAGATGTCGTATTTCCCTGCCAGGTATTGTATGATCTAGGGACTTGAAATTATAAGGACACAGCAAAAGGTAATACCCTCGCAAGAGAACAAAGAACAGAGAAAGAGAGAGCCCTTATAGCATAATGAATCTGATATACCAGGGAGAACACCTGGCAATACATTGTGAATGTAAAAAAATAAGCATTTAATTAGGATTCCCAATTAACTGCTGCCGAAGCATCGGCTACTCTTCCTGGGGTCCAAACAAGAAACAAAAACACAACAAATAAAATACACAAAATACATAATACAATGCAAAATATAATACAAAATACATTCAAATGTCTGTGTCTATTCACAGTCCCCGTCGTGCCGTAATGTGTTATTTTACCTGGTTTTTGAATCTGGTTTTATTGCTAGCTTGAGTTCCATGCAGTCATGGCTCTATTTAATACTGTGTGTTTCTCAGCCTCTGTTCTGGACCTGGAAACTGTGAAAAGACCTCTGGCTGCATTTCTTGTGTGGCACTGATGAGTGTCTGAACTGTGTGCCAAGTGTGGCGTCAAGTTGTTCCTCATTACACATATCAGACCACCAAATATTTTTCACATCTTTGACATAGGAATCATTGTTAAACCTCTTGTATGAAGTTAATACACAATTTTAGGTCCAGTCTTTGGAACTAGATATGGCTACTATATTAGGATCAATACATCCAATGGGTGTGGATACTGCTTTAGAGCAGATTTCTGCCACATTAGTAAAGATGGCCATCAAGGAACATACTAGTTGCAAGATGGCGCCGATAGAGATGGCAGCTTCGCTTCAAGTCCTTAGGAAACTGTGCAGTATTTTGTTTTTTTATGTATTATTTCTTACATTGTTAGCCCATAAAACCTTAAGTGTTATTACATACAGCCGGGAAGAACTATTGGATATCAGAGAGACGTCAACTTACCAGCACAACCAGCACTACGACCAGGAATACGACTTTCCCAAAGCGCATCCTTTGTCTGCACCTCCCAGGGCATTTGAACTGATTCCAGAGGCCGACCCAAAACAACGGCGTCGGAGAAGTTGCCGGAGCGGTCTTCTAGTGAGGCTTCATATGCGCGCACACCACCCATCGTTTCCAAGTATATTACTCGCTAATGTCCAGTCCCTAGTTAACAAAGTCAACGAAATTAGGGCAAGAGTTGCTTTCCAAAGAGGTATCCGGGATTGTAACATACTCTGTTTCACGGAGACATGGCTAGCTGGGGACATGCTGTCGGAGTCCGTACAGCCAACGGGATTTTCAGTGCATCGCACCGACAGAAACAAACATCTCTGTGGTAAGAAGAAGGGGGGTGTATGTTTCATGATTAACGACTCATGGTATAATTGTAACAACATAGAACTCAAGTCCTTTTGTTCACCTGACCTAGAATTCCTCACAATCAAATGCCAACCATTTTATCTCCCAAGGGAACTCTCCTCGGTTTTCGTCACGGCCGTGTATATCCCCCCGCAAGCGGATACCAAGATGGCCATCAAGGAGCTTCACTGGACTTTATGCAAACTGGAAACCATATATCCTGAGGCTGCATTTATTGTAGCTGGAGATTTTAACAAAGCTAATATGAGAACAAGGCTACCTAAATTCTATCAGCATATGGATTGCAGTACACGAGCGAGTAACACACTCGACCACTGCTATTCTAACTTCCGCGATGCATAAAAGGCCCTCCCCCACCCCCCCTTTGGCAAATCTGACCATGACTCCACCTTGTTGCTCCCCTCCTATAGGCAGAAAGTAAAACAGGAAGCACCTGTGCTTAGGTCTATCCAACGCTGGTCTGACCAATCGGATTTCATGCTTCAAGATTGCTTCGATCTGTCACATGGAATGACGCTGGAGAGGCGAAGCAGGTACGAGGTATAAAATATTTAATAAATTATGGACATGGAACGAGACAGGAACAGCGTCAGCAAACAGGTAACACAAACAAAGAACAATCAATGCAGAAGCGGAAACAGAGCTGGGGAACTGACAAATATAGGGGAGGTAATAACAGGTGATGAGTGGTGTGGGGCTGTGCTTTGGCAAAGTGGGTGGGGTTATATCCTGCCTGGTTGGCCCTGTCCGGGGGTATCATCGGATGGGACCACAGTGTCTCCTGACCCCTACTGTCTCAGCCTCCAGTATTTATGCTGCAGTAGTTTATGTCGGGGGGCTAGGGTCAGTCTGTTATATCTAGAGTATTTCTCCTGTCTTATCCGGTGTCCTGTGTGAATTTAAGTATGCTCTCTCTAATTCTCTCTTTCTTTCTCTCTCTCGGAGGACCTGAGCCCTACGACCATGCCTCAGGACTACCTGGCATGATGACTCCTTGCTGTCCCCAGTCCACCTGGCCGTGCTGCTGCTCCAGTTTCAACTGTTCTGCCTGCGGCTATGGAAACCTGACCTGTTCACCGGACGTGCTACCTGTCCCCTGTTTTCAACTCTCTAGAGACAGCAGGAGCGGTGGAGATACTCTCAATGATCGGCTATGAAAAGCCAACTGACATTTACTCCTGAGGTGCTGACCTGTTGCACCCTCAACAACTACTGTGATTATTATTATTTGACCATGTTGGTCATTTATGAACATTTGGTTGGTCATGTTCTGTTAAAATCTCCACCCGGCACAGCCTGGTTAGTCTGGTTCCTCTCTAGGTTTCTTCCTAGGTTTTGGCCTTTCTAGGGAGTTTTTCCTAGCCACCGTGCTTCTACACCTGCATTGCTTGCTGATTGGGGTTTTAGGCTGGGTTTCTGTACAGCACTTTGATATATCAGCTGATGTAAGAAGGGCTATATAAATACATTTTATTTTATTTTATTTGACGAGTGAGTCCAGGTGAGTCCAATATCGCTGATGCGCGTGAAGAGGGAAGGCAGGTGTGCGTAATGGATGATAGGAGTGCGTGATGCAGGGCAGCCTGGCACCCTCGAGCGCCGGGGGGGGGGGGGGGGGGAGCAGACGTGACCCAACCACGTGCACTGGGATATGTTTCGGGTAGCCTCAGACAATAACATTGACGTATACGCTGACTCGGTGAGCGAGTATATAAGGAAGTGTACAGGAGATGGTGTACCCACTGTGACTATTAAAACCTTCCCTAACCAGAAACAGTGGATTGATGGCAGCATTCGCACAAAACTGAAAGCACATACCATCGCATTTAATCATGGCAAGGCGACTGGAAACATGACCGAATACAAACAGTGTAGTTATTCCCTCTGTAAGGCAATCAAACAAGCAAAGCATCAGTATAGAGACAAAATGGAGTTGCAATTCAACGGCGCAAACACGAGACGTATGTGGCAGGGTCTACAGACAATCACGGATTACAAAAAGAAAACCAGCCCCATCGCGGACATCGACGTCTTTCTCCCAGACAAATTAAACAACTTCTTTGTGCTCTTTGAGGACAATACAGTGCTACCGATACAGCCCATTACCAAAGACTGTGGGTTCTCCTTCAACATGGCCGACGTGAGTAAAACATTTAAACGTGTTAACTCACAAGGCTGCCGGCCCAGACGGCATCCCTAGCCGTGTCCTAAGAGCCTGTGCAGACCAGCTGGCTGGTGTGTTTACGGACATATTCAATCAATCCCTATCCCAGTCTGCTGTCCCCACATGCTTCAAGATGGCCACCATTGTTCCTGTTCCCAAAAAAGCTAAGGTAACTGAACTAAATGACCATCGCCGTGTTGCACTCACTTCTGTCATCATGAAGTGCTTTGAGAGACTAGTGAATGATCATATCACTTCCACTCTACCTGTTACCCTAGACCCACTCCAATTTGCTTACCGCCCCAATAGGTTCACAGATGATGCAGTCACCATCACACTGCGCACTGCCCTATCCCATCTGGACAAGAGGAATACCTATGTAAGAATGTTGTTCATTGACTACAGCTCAGCATTCAACACCATACTACCCTCCAAACTCATCATTAAACTTGAGACCCTGGGTCTCGACCCCGCCCTGTACAACTGGGTACTGGACTTCCTGACGGTCCGCCCCCAGGTGGTGAAGATAGGAAACAACATCTCCACTCCACTGATCCTCAACACTGGGGCCCCACAAGGGTGCGTTCTCAGCCCTCTCCTGTACTCCCTGTTCACCCATGACTGCGTGGCCATGCACGCCTCCAACTCAATCATCAAGTTTGCAGACAACACTACAGTGGTGGGCTTGATTATCAACAGCAATGAGACGGCCTACAGGGAGGAGGTGAGAGCCCTCGGAGTGTGGTGTCAGGAATATAACCTCTCACTCAATGTCAGCAAAACAAAAGAGATGATCGTGGACTTCAGGAAACAGCAAAGGGAGCACCCCCCTATCAACATCGACAGGACAGCGGTGGAGAAGGTGAAAAGTTTTAACTTCCTCTGTGTACATATCACCAACAAACTGAAATGGTCCACGCACACAGACAGTGTGGTGAAGGAAGCTGAATTCTCTTAACTTGTCACCGAAAACCCTCACTAACTTTTACAGGTGCACAATTGAGAGCATCCTGTTGGGCTGTATCACCGCCTGGTATGGCAACTGCACCACCCCTACAACCACAGGGCTCTCCAGAGGGTGGTGCGGTCTGCACAACGCATCACCGGGGTGGTGCGGTCTGCACAACGCATCACCTGCCCTCCAGGACACCTACAACACCCGATGTAACAGGAAGGCAAAAAGATCATCAAGGACAATAACCATCAGAGCCACTACCTGTTCACCCCGCTTCCATCCAGAAGGTAAGGTCGGTACAGATGCATCAAAGCTGGGACAGAGAGATTGAAAAACAGCTTCCATCTCAAAGCCATCAGATTGTTAAACAGCCACCACTAGCACAGAGAGGCAGCTGCCTACCTACAGACTTGTTATTATTGGCCACTTTAATAAATGGAACACTAGTCACTTTAATAATACCACTTTAAGAATGTTTACGTATCTCGCATTACTCATCTCATATGTATATACTGCATACTGTATCCTTCACTATCTATTCTTTACTATCTATTGCATCTTAGCTGCTCTGTCACTGCTCATCCATATATTTTATACTTATATATTCTCATCCCATTCCTTTACTAGATTATGTGTATTAGGTTTTGTTATGGAATTTGTTAGACATTAGATTTTGTTGTGGAATTGTTAGATATTACCTGTTAGATACTGCTTCTCTGTCGGATCTAGAAGCATAAGAATTTCACTACACTCGCAATAACATCTGCTAACCATGTGTATGTGACCAATAAAATTTGATTTCATTTTAATACACGTGGATGATTTAGTTCCTGTTCTGTTAGTTAATACCCTGATAAATTGACTGATAACCTGAACCAGATTTCAGGCATTGGTTACAGATTGAAGCTTCTTTTTGAGTACATAGCTTGATGACAACCGGTCAATATTTAGGTCACCCAGAAAATATACCTCTCTGTTGATATCACCTACATTATCGAGCATTTCACACATATTGTCCAAATACAGACTTTTAGCACACAGTAGTCTGTAGCAACGTCCTACGAGAATACGCTTTAGGTGAGGCAGATGAACCTGTAGCCATTTGACATGAGATCCTTTCTCAGCCTAACAGGAATAAGACATGCATAGCAACACCTCATATATTTGCATTTCTATCTTTCCTATATATTCTATAACCATATATAGCTACTAGTGCATAATCAAAGGAATTATCTAAGTGTGTTTCAGAGATGGCCAGGATATGAATGGTTTCTGATGTTAGTAGGTTGTCAATTTCATGGACCTTGTTTCTCAGGCTACATATTTTAATATGGGCTATTTATTGTTCTTTTCTGGGTTGCTTGTTTGTTATAGATACTATTCTGAGAGGCTGATCCAAGGTAGTGACATTTGTAAATGTAAATGTCAGTGACATTTACATTTGAGCCAATGGTACTGAGTGGGCTGCCTACAGTAGGCCTCTTCCTTAGACAGACAGTTTCAGTGCAAACAGTGGAATTCAATTCTACAGGCATATGATTATTGCTGACAATACCCTCGGAGCTAACAGTTAAAGGAACATAGATTAGGTTACTTACATTAACTGCATTTCTATTTCTCTCTGTTGCTTATTATGATAGGGAGGACTGGAGCGCTCCCAAACCCAGACCATCAGTCTCTTTGTTGACAGTTCGCAATGTTGATGAAGATAATCAAATCAAATCAAAATCAATTCAAATGTTATTTCTCACATGCCCCGAATACAACAGGTTTAGACCTTAAAGTGAAATGCTTACTTACAAGCCCTTAACCAACAAAGCTTTAAGAAGTTTTTAAGATAAAAAAGTGTTAATAAAAGTAACAAATAATTAAACAGCAGCAGTAAAATAACAATAGCGAGGCTATTTATAGGGGGTACCGGTACAGAGTCAAGAAAAGAGTGTTGGTTGCTCTCACAGAAAGTCAAAATTGTCACAAAAGGAGACATTCCTGTCTTTGCAAAAAAAAAATCAGGAACTTGTTTAGGGCAGTGAGGCTGCTGTAACGTTCTGAACCCCTTCTATAGCACGGAAGGGGGCCAGAGATTATATTATCTTCCCTGTGTCACTTTCAGCGTTAATGTTCAAGTCATTGTGCGTAACACCTACATTATACACTTTCTCCTTTCTGCTGTAGCAGAAAGAATGCACAGAAGTTCCTGATGCACAGGAACTTCTGATCCCATGATGGGTGATAGCTAAAGATGAAAACGTTAATTACTGTTCAGACATTACGAGGCCGCGTCACTGTGGATTATTCCACCAGGCGACTGTGTCGACGCATGTGAGGGGAACGCTAAAAATAGAAGAAATCATCTCTTATTAAAAGAGTTTTCCTTTATCCCAGTCTCTCTCTCTCTCTCTCTCTCTCTCTCTCTCTCTCTCTCTCTCTCTCTCTCTCTCTCTCTCTCTCTCTCTCTCTCTCTCTCTCTCTCTCTCTCTCTCTCTCTCTCTCTCTCTCTCTCTCTCTCTCTCTCTCTCTCTCTCTCTCTCTCTCTCTCTCTCTCTCTCTCTCTCTCTCTCTCTCTCTCTCTCTCTCTCTCTCTCTCTCTCAGCTCCGACACAGACGTGTAGCAAAGTCTTCAAAGAACACGGATAGAGCAGAGATGCTGTTCTTACAAAGGCAGCCCAATTCTGATCTTTTTCCACAAATTGGTGTTTTGACCAATCAGATCAGCTTTTTTGCCAACATTTGTGTAAACACAGCCACTGAGACTCACTCAGTCACAGTAATGGGAAACTTTGTAGAGAATGATGTCACACTCACTTTGGCTGCTTTTACACAGGCAGCCCAATTCGGATCTTTTTATTCACTAATTGGTCTTTTGACGAATCAGATCAGTTCCCGAAAAGATCTGATGTGAAAAAGATCTAATGTAATTGGTTAAAAGACCAATTAGTGGAAAAAAAGATCAGAATTGGGCTGCCTGTGTAAATGCAGCCTAACACAGACAGACACTCAGGCTTACTGCACCAAACACTGGTTGTGTTCCCCTGCTCAGACGTTGCATGCATCAACCAATGGTTGCGTGATATGTCATTGACTGTGCCGTCTGGCACCAGATTGTTATAACATGATGTGGTTAGCTGATAGGTAAAATACTTATCCAGGCGTTGTAAGATCTGGCATGCGTTAGCAACGCCCACTGAGTGATGGGAGAGAGGCATTGGAAATGAACCCTGTAAACGCATTTGTTTATTATAAAAGCTAAACATTTTATACAAACACCTGTCATTGAAATAACAAAGTAATTTGTGTAATATTAGGTTTCTACATTATGTAAAAAGCACTGTTTCCTATGGAGAAGCGTTACTGAGAAAATGGTATACTGTCTCTTTAAGAATGTCAGCGAAGTTCTGAGTGATGACATGCGAATCTGTCATTCATTCATTGCTATGATCATTGATCTCCTGAAGAAGCAATCCCTTCTCCATTCTTTCTTTGCCCCCAAATGTTTGTTAACTAGCTAAGTAATGAGGTAACGTCATTGAACAAGGTGTTAACGGCGTTAACGGCCAAGAGTAGTTTTAGAACAACAAGCTCTCACAGTCTCACGTCAGAATTAGACGTTCATCCATTTTCTCAAACGTCAAATTTAAAAATGGTTCAAAACATCAAATTTCAAAGTGTTTGGTTACTTCTCTGTATCGTTCAAGGTTAAGTTTAGGCATTAACTCAGAATTCTTAAGGTTAGGCATTAACTTCTTATTCTTAAAGTTATGCATTAACTCTGAGTAGTTAAGGTAAGGGTTAAGGTTTGGGATAGGCTTAGAACAAAAATAACTTTTTATTGCTGGATTTGAATATGAAACCTTTGGAACCTTAGCAAAACCAAAGCCTACTTGAAGGCAACAGCACTCACTGTTGTCTCTAATAGCCGATTGCCAAGTGGCCCGCCAATGGATATGCATCCAGCTGCAGCACCAATGTGCAATAGAAGGAAGAAAACGTTGAGCAGGTAATATGGGTCTAGAGACAATGCGTGATGACACTATATGCAAATAAATAAGAACAAATAAAATAAGACAAAAGAGGGGGATGTTATCCTGAGGACAAGCAAACATCAGAATCAAAAATGTACCTGTGAAAACTCACATGCCACCATAGTCACAGGCAGGTCAGCCATGACCCAGGAGCCTGTATGTGTTAGAGGGTTTGTGACACTGTATGACAAAGTTCTGTGGACAGACTTACACATTCAACAAAAATGCAATGGTTCATTGGATCAGTCTAAAACTTTGAACATACACTGCTGCCATCAAGTGGCCAAAATCTAAATTGCACCTAACCTGCAATACCACATTGTGACATTTCTCTTGCATTTCAAAGATGATGAAAAAAACTAAACAAAACAAAAGTTATTTTACCAGATCTAATGTGTTATATTCTCCTACATTACTTTCACATTTCCACAAACTTCAAAAAGGGTTTCATTTCAAATGGTATCAAGAATATGCATATGCTTGCATCAGGTCCTGAGCTACAGGCAGTTAGATTTGGGTATGTCATTTTAGGTGAAAATCATACCGCTTGACTTATTTCACATTTTATTGTGTTACCGCCTCAATTCAAAATGGATTAAATAGATTTACACACAATACCCCATTGTCAGGTTTTGGCCAGGATTGTTCCAGTTTTGGCCACTAGATGCCCCCATGGTGCTTTTTTGACCCTTTTGTTTTCCCTTGTTTCCAGTTATTATTTTCACCTGTGCCTCGTTTCCCTTGAATGTATTTAAACCCTTAGTTTTCCTCAGTTCTTTGCTCTGTGTTTGAATGTTAGCACCCAGCCTTAGCGATGCTGTGAACATTTGTTGCTCCAGTTGGACTCTCCAGTTGGACTCTCCAGTTGGACTCTCTTGTGGTACTCTGTTTTTGTTCTCGTTTATTTCTTTTTGATTATCTTTTGAGGCTTTTTTCTGCTGTACCTACCACCTTGTGGATTTACCTTTTGACTTGGAGGATTACCTTTTTCTCTTGGAATTACTTTTGACGTTGTGGATTTATATTTTCGCCTGAAGAACTTTCTTTTTTACTTTATTAAAACACCGTCTCAAGTACTGCTGTGTCTACCTCATCTTCTGGGTTCTGCCGACTATTAGTGGCTCAGTTTGCTAAGTGACTTTTTCTCACACCGGAGACCCGAGTTCGTTACCGGGTCCTGACACCCCATAATAACAAAGTGAAAACATATTTTCAGATTTGTTTGCAAATTTATTGAAAATTAAATACAGAAATATCTCATTCATATAAATATTCAAACCCCTGAGTCAATACATGTTAGAATCACCTTTGGGAACGATTACAGCTGAATCTTTCTGGGTAGGTCTCTAAGAGCTTTGCACACCTGGATTGTACAAGGTTTTCACATTATTATTAAAAGAATTCTTCAAGTTCTGTCAAGTTCATTGTTGATCATTGGTAGACAGCCATTTTCAAGTCTTGCCATAGATTTTCAAGCAAATTTAAGTCACAACTGTAACTAGGCCACACAGGAACATACAATGTTGTCTTGGTAAGCAACTCCAGTATAGATTTGGCTGTGTGTTTTAGGTCCTGCTGAAACGTGAATTGGTCTCCCAGTGTCTGGTGGAAAGCAGACTGAACCAGGTTTTCCTCTGGGATTTTGCCTGTGCTTATAGCTGTATTCCGTTTCCTTTAATCCTAAAAAAACTCCCTTGCCGATGACAAGCATACCCATAACTTGATGCAGCCACCACCATGCTTGAAAATATGAAGAGTGGTACTCAGTGATGTGTTGTGTTGTATTTGCCACAAACATAACTCTTTGTATTGAGGACAATAACTTAATTTCTTTACCACATTTGTTCCAGTATTTCTTAAGTGCCTTGTTGCAAACAGAATGCATGTTTTTGAATAATTGTATTCTCTACAGGCTTCCTTCTAGGTTAGTATTGTGAAGTAACTACAATACAATTTTGTTGATCCATCCTCAGTTTTCTCATATCACAACCATTCAACTCTGTAAATGTTTTAAAATCTTTAATGGCCTCATGGTGAAATCCCTGAGCAGTTTCTGTCTTCTCTGGCAACTCAGTTAGGAAGGACCCCTGTATCTTTGTAGTGACTGGGTGTATTGATACACCATCCAAAGACTAATTAATAACTTCCCTATGCTCAAGGGGATATTCTTCTTGTTTTTTTACACATCTACCAATCTTATTTGCGAGGCATTGAAAAACCTCCCTGGTCTTTGTGGTTGAATCTGTGCTTGAAATTCACTACTCGATTGAGGGACCATACAGATAATTGTATGTGTGGGGTACGGAGATGGGGCAATCATTCAAAAATCATATTAACCACTATTATTGAACATGGAAGGAGTCCATGCAGCTTATTATGCGAATTGTTTAGCACATTTTTTACTCCTGAACTTATTTAGGCTTGCCATAACAAAGGGTTAGAATACTTATTGACTCAAGACATTTCAGCTTTTCATTTTTTATTAATTTGGAAACATTTCTAAAAACATAATTCCACTTTGACATTATGGGGTATTGTGTGTAAGCCAGTGACACACAATCTCAATTTAATCGATTTTAAATTCAGGCTGTAACACACTAAAATGTGGGAAAAGTAAATGGGTATGAATACTTTCTGAAGGCATTGTACTTGACACATCCATACTGAGGAAATAAATTGCGTTTTGAGAGGACAGGTTTTTCTCTATGTGAATAAAAATCACGGACACTGATTCGAAGGGGCACATTCTATAGAACACAATCTGAAATCTGCTTCACTGACTAATTTGTATAACTTTGCCTCAGGCTTTTAATTTTCTCTAAGGTTAATTAATTAACACTGTTCCGGTGTCTGATTACTTTCGGTATCTTGTCATATTTTGGTGTCCTTGTTAAAAACGACACCCATTAAAAGGATGAAACAAAAACCAGACAATTTGCAATCTGAGGTTTGCCAGGTTGACAGTACATTGTTGTACATGATAGCGTAACAGTTTTGAAAATTGCCACATTTATATATTTTAGTGTAAACATAGACACTGCTTTGTAATTTCAAATTACCTGAGGTGTTTTTGAATGGATAAGAGAATTATATGACAAGAAAAGGTTGAGAATAAATCCCACTAATTAGTATAAGTGAAAGAGAACATAGCATTCCTACTGTGTACCATGTTGCCACTAATGTTGTTGCATTCCGCAGCACATTCCAGCATCAAATCCCATATGTATCTGTATCCACTTCACTAAAGAAAGCTTCAGAGTTGCGTCTGGCCATAGACTCACAACAACATTATACAAAAACTCATAACAAAAAAACAGCCCAGACTCATTAGCATCTCCAATGATTTTTCAACAGCTATTCCATGCTATGCAGACCAGTAAATGATGCATTAAACCTAATTTATACAAAAAAATGACTATAGTCTACATTGCTTGTCATTACTCACAGATAATCCAATCAACTCCCATCAAGAAACACTTCTATAAGTCATTTTTAATACCTTCAAACTAGACAAAAAATGTGAGTGAAAAAAACCCTAGTCTGAGTCAGACCTCAGTAAAGCTGAGAGAATGTGTGTGTGTGGGGGGGTTGATGAAGGCATCACAACCGAAACGTTGATGTAATGTAACAGTGAAATAAATCACACCGCAATAAAGAATCGGAGTACGACTTTCATGTTTTCATGTGGAGTTTGATACTCACTGGCTTGCATAAGTTGCCCCTGGCGACCAAACACCTGGGAGAAGGTGGTGCTGCTGAGGGTGAGTATGTCCTCCATGGCTCAGGTCTTCAGGGGGATGGTCCTCCTGCTGTACCCAGGGAGGGTGTGCCGTAGGTGAGCCTGAGATGCAGATTGAAAGTGGGTCACGACAGAGCTCCTTTCCTTCACTGCTTTCACACTGGGGTCTGAGAGACACAAGCTCCCGTCTGGTTTACAGCTGCTTCGGACTGGTCTGAAATCAGTGCTGTTTCGCTGTGCACCTGCTGCTGTGTGAAGTACCGCTTTTCTTCATCTGTTCTGAGATCTCTGCCGTCCTGTTCTCCTTCCTCGTTTGTACCTCTATGAGCCGCTGCTTCAGAGTGAGTGCACAGCTAAGAAGGCATGAAGAGAGAGAGACTAGAGAACCCTGCTGCAGTCAGCAGACAAACACTCCTCTCTATGGTCTCTGCTGAGAGAAACTCAGAGAACATGTATAAGGAGAGAGAATATGAGTGTGCGTGTGTGATCACCTCTAATGTTTATGCTGCTGCTGCTGTTATTTATCTCTGTCTCATCTTCATTTATTACTCTTCTTCTGACAGTCTCTCGAGCTGAGCTGAGCAGAAATACTGACCGGCATCCTATATACATAGCGATGGCTACTCCTGTCTCAATCCACATAGCCAATATCTCTCTTTCATTCTCTCTCAACATTTAGAGGCACTCAATATTAGCTACAAGTACTTAGTGCAAATATATATGAGAAAACAATTGGCATTTTAGAAATACCTATATTTACAGAGCCTTCAGAAAGTATTCATACCCCTTGACATTTTCCAAATTTTGTTGTTTACCAAATGGGAATAAAATGGATTTAATTGTAATTTTATGTCAACGATCTACTCAAAATATTCTGTAATGTCAAAGTGGAAGAAAAATTTGAACATTTTTTAATGTATGTATGGAAAATAAAACACAATAATATCTTGATTATATCCTGAGTCAAACAATGTTAGAATCACCTTTGGCAGCGATTACATCTGTGAGTCTTTCTGGGCTTTGGACAAAGTCTTAAAGAGCTTTGCACATCTGGATTGGACAATTTTATCCCATTATAATTTTTTTAAATTCTTCAAGCTCTGTCAAATTGGTTGTTGATCATTGCTAGACAGCCATTTTCAAGTCTTGCCATAGATTTTCAAGACAATTTTGTAACACAACAAAATACAGAATAAGTATATGGTTGTGAATACTTTCTGAAGGCACTGTATGTCTGTTACATAGGCAGGAGACACATTTTATTTTCATCACACAGAAAGTCAACAAAGTCTGTGTTTTTCTTTACATCCGTTGCGAATGACAACAGTTCCTCTCTCAATTCTAAAAATCTTTGAAACACTCTTTCCCTTGATAACCACCAAGCCTCGGTGTGAAATAGCAAATGATCATGCTTTGATCCCATATCTCCACACAGTTTTGCAAACAGGTGTTTGCCTTCTGCAGTAGGCCTATATTTCCGAGTTCTGTGCTCAGCTGTTTTGCCACCAGTTGCTCTCCGTGTATCATACAATGTGTCCATGTGGCAGAGGGAGGAAGACACATTCATAACTACGTAGTGGGGAGGAGGCCTGCCCGCCGTCCCGCCATAGATGGAGCCCCATCTGTGTAACAGCCATTAGATTCCATGGAATATGTTTTTCGTCAATATAGCCACGCAGCACACTGAACGGGATGTTCAGGAATCATGTGCGGTTTCATCCTCGGGAATCGTGAGACAGAACAATATGTCCTCGTAAATAGCATCCCCCGACATGTATAGCAAACAAAAGTCAATGCATGGGCATCTTGGCCCTCACAGCTAACATCCATTTGGAGAGCATAAGCTGGGGAGTTTTTGAGTAGTTCGGTCAGTTTTTTCTTGATTGCTAGCAATGGCATCAATTCTTATTTTCGCAGTGTTATCTGACAAAGATATTGATTAAGTTTATATGTCTTTGCCTCCCCACACTTTTTTTCACCATATAAATTGTGGCCAGTAATATTAAGGCACATTTATTCTACAGTCTTCTACTGTGTGTGTGTTTTGAAGTTTAGGAGTCAGGATTTGGGGCAGCCACCTCTCAATAGAAATAGGTGTATAAACAATAACTTTGTACTATATTAATTTAACAATATGTTTGTTATTGCCTTAGATTGAATTAGAACATATGACGATGCAAATACATTTCATAAGTTTGGAGACTTAACTATTTTTTGTAATCGTTTTCTGGGAGATGGGACTGTAATTTGCACCACTTCCGTAGAAAAATAACTCTAGGTCATAACCTCGAAAAATGTATTTCCAGTCACTGTGACCTTGACCTTCTGCCAAGGACATATTCTTTAGACATTTGGAGTCTGTCCAATGGCCTTGCTTCTTTGTGCCAAATATGATCAAAGTACCTTATGTAAATTCTGAGATAAATAACCACTTATTCAACTGAGAAATGTGTTTCAGGTGATTCACTATTCAATAATGATTCAATATTTCAGTGGGTCTGAGGCCATATAGTCTAATGTTACATATTTTAACCAATCATTGTAAAAGAAAATGCAATTCGGGCTGCTGTAATATTCACAAAAGGTCAAGGCCATAGTGAATGAACATATTTAGGAAGATGCTGAAATAATCAGCATTTTCTACTTTATAATAAGCCTTTGTGCCAAATTTGATTGAAATGGGTTCCGTGTGTATTGAGGGAATATAGGGTTGAGGGACCATAGATTGAGGGAAGATAGGGCTGAGAAAAGTAACTGGAAAAAGTACATACACCACCACCTACTGCACTGGACAGGGCCTGAAACAAATGTTTTGGTCCACCAGCCACTGTGGCAGGTATACTGAACAAAAATATCAACACAACATGTTTCATGAGCTGAAAAAAAAGAAGCTTATTTAGCTCAAATTCTGTGCATAAATTAGTTTACATCTCTGTTATTGAGCATTTCTCCTTTGCCAAGATAATCCATCTACCTGACAGTTGTGACATAACAAGAAATTGATTAAACGGCATGATCATTACACAGGTGCACCTTGTGTTAAGGGACAATACAAAGCCACTCAAAACATTGCAGTTTTGTCACACAACACAATGCCAGTGATGTCTCAAATGTGTAAGGAGCTGCAATTGGCATGCTGACTGCAGGAATGTCCACCAGAGCTGTTGTCAGAGAATTTAACGTTCATTTCTCAACCATAAGCCACCTCCAATGTTGTTTTAGAGAATTTGGCAGTACGTCCAACCGGCCTCACAACTGCAGACCATGTGTTTGGCGTCATGTGGACGAGCGGTTTGCGTGATCATAGTGCCCCATGGTGGTGGTGGGGTTATGGTATGGGCAGGCATAAGCTACGGACAACGAACACAATTGCATGTTCTTGATGGCAATTTGAATGGACAGAGTTTGGGATGCTCTGGATCAACATGTACGACAGCGTGTTCTAGTTCCCGCCAATATCCAGCAACTTCACACAGCCATTGAAGAGGAGTGGGACAACATTCCACAGGCCACAATCAACATCCTGATCAACTCTATGCGAAGGAGATTTGTTGCGCTGCAAGAAGCAAATGGTGGTCACACCAGATACTGACTGGTTTTCTGATCCACACCCTTACCTTTTTTTAAGGTATCTGTGACCAACAGATGCATACTGTATCTGTATTCCCAGTCATGTGAAATCCATAGATTAGGCCGTAATGAATATATTTTCATTGAATAGTTTCCTTATATGAACTGTAACTAAGTAAAATCTTTGAAATTGTTGCATGTTACGTTTATATTTTTTTTCAGTGCATCATTGAAGCCTAGTTTGTCAACCCATTGTAATGTTGAGAACTACCAAAAGGTGAAGACAAACGCTTATGCAGGGAAGACGGGTCCACAGCTAACGTGCACAAGGGCTGATTATTCCACTTAACTAGGTTGGGTTGACTTTATGCCTTTGTTTTTCCCCCAATTATTATAACCCAGTGTTGGTGTTCATAATCAGAGCTGAGTGTGACTGTGTCATTTTTATAAAAACACTTCAAATCATGCCTCTCATTTTCATATTCCCATGCTCTATGGCAGGTAGATTTTTAGAATTGATTGTTACAATATCTGTGTTTATGCATGTACAGTTGAAGTCGGAAGTTAACATACACTTAGGTTGGAGTCATTAAAACTCATTTTTCAACCACTCCACAAATTTCTTGTTAACAAACTATAGTTTTGGCAAGTCGGTTAGGACATATACTTTGTGCATGACATAAGTAATTTTTCCAACAATTGTTTACAGACAGATTATTTCACTTATAATTCACTGTATTATAATTCCAGTGTTTCAGAAGTTTACATACACTAAAGAAAAAAACTGTAGACCTCCACAAATCTGATTCATCCTTGGGAGCAATTTCCAAACGCCTGAAGGTACCACTTTCATCTGTACAAACAATAGTACCCAAGTATAAACACCATGGGACCACGCAGCCGTCATACCGCTCAGGAAGGAGACGCGTTCTGTCTCCTAGAGATGAACGTACATTGGTGCGAAAAGTGCAAATCAATCCCAGAACAACAGATGCTGTGAAGATGCTGGAGGAAACAGGTACAAAAGTATTTATACCCACAGTAAAATGAGTCCTATATTGACATAAACTGAAAGGCCGCTCTGCAAGGAAGAAGCCATTGCCCCAAAACCGCCATAAAAAAAGCAAGACTACGGTTTACAACTGCAAATGGTGACAAAGATCGTACTTTTTGGAGAAATGTCCTCTGGTCTGATGAAACAAAAATAGAACTGTTTGGCCATAATGACCATAGTTTTGTTTGGAGGAAAAAGGGGGAGGCTTGCAAGTCGAAAAATACCATCCCAACAGTAAAGCATGGGTTGGCAGCATCATGTTGTGGGGGTGCTTTGCTGTAGGAAGGACTGGTGCACTTCACAAAATAGATGGCATCGTGAGGAAGGGAAATGATGTGGATATATTGAAGCAACATCTCAAAACATCAGTCAGGAAGTTAAAGCTTGGTCGCAAATGGGTCTTCAAATGGACAATGACACCAAGCATACTTCCAAAGTTGTGGCAAAATGGCTTAAAAACAACAAAGTCAAGGTATTGGAGTGGCCATCACAAAGCCCTGACCTCAATCCAATAGAAAATGTGTGGGCAGAACTTAAAAAGCATATGTGAGCAAGGAGGCCTACAAACCTGACTCAGTTACACCAGCTCTGTCAGGAGGAATGGGCCAAAATTCACCCAACTTATTGTGGGAAGCTTGTGGAAGGCTCCCCAAAACGTTTGACCCAAGTTAAACAATTTACTGGCAATACTACCAAATACTAATTGAGTGTATGTAAACTTCTGACCCACTGGGAATGTGATGAAAGAAATAAAAGTTGAAATAAATAATTCTCTCTACTATTATTCTGACATTTCACATTCTTAAAATATAGTGGTGATCCTAACTGACCTAAGACAGGGAATTTTTACTAGGATTAAATGTCAGGAATTGTAAAAAACTGAGTTTAAATATATTTGGCTAAGGTGTATGTAAACTTCTGACTTCAACTGTATATTGATTGATTGATTGAAAAATGACACAGTCACACTCAACTCTGATGATGGACACCAACACTGGGTTTCTTTTACACTCTACTTAAAAACTGATCTGGGACCTTTGTTATTACACTGCTGCTACTTGCTGTTTATTATCTATGTATAGTCACTTTACCCCTACCTACGTGTACAAAATAACTCGACTAACCAATTACCCCCGCACATTGACTCAGTACCGGTACCCCCTGTATATAGCCTTGTTATTTTTATTTTTATTGTGTTACTTTTTATTTAAATTTTACTATTTTTTACTTTAGTTTATTTACTACATTTTTTGTTAACTCTTTTTTTGAACTGCATTGTTGGTTAAGGGCTTGTAAGTAAGCATTTCACGGTAAGGTCACCTGCTGTGTTCGGAGCATGTGACAAATAAAATTTGATTTTAATTTGATTGATTGATCTTATGCTACACACAAATTAATTGTAAAAAAAAGTATAATCTAATCCATTCTGTTAGCAGTTGGATTTATTGCACCAGTTACTGAGATGGTTGTTCCTGTTTTGATGGTTTGGGAACTCAATCGGAGTCTCAATTTACTGTTGAGAGTTAGAATAGTAGAATACACAAGGTACAATTGGTTGTGCATCAGCAGTTTTCTTTTGTAATTTCAGTCACTGACAGTCACCAAAAAAATGTTTTGTATTTTTTTTTAACCTTTATTTAACTAGGCAAGTCACTTAAGAACATATTCTTATTTACAATGACAGCCTACCCCGGCCAAACCCTAAACCAGATGATGCTAGGCCAATTGTGCGCCGCCCTATGGGACTCCCAATCACAGCCAGTTGTGATACAGCCTGGAATCGAACCAGGGTCTGTAGTGATCCCTCTAGCACTGCTTTAGACCGCTGCGCCACTCGGGAACCCAATTAGCCATGTCAACAATTTTTTATTGGTAAATTAGTCTAGCCAGCTTTCTAAACTTGTAGTAATCATGGGCGAATACCGACCAGGCATGTAGAGCATTGCATACTATGTCACATATGTGCAGATATGTGCACCACGTCATTGTGCTCTCTGCTGTGTGTGCATCTTGCTAGCTGTCACCCCAATGGGGAGGGTCTGTAGCTCATTGGCTAGAACTCGAATTGCTAGGGGGCTGGCCCACATGGGGGAACATTTGGGGAAAATTGAGCAACACAGCTTCCAGAAAAACAGTCACTTTCAATCTAGGGATTTCGTGGCTAATTGAGGTAAAACAGTAATTCAGCTAATAGATTATGCATGTATGAACTTCACATTGACACATCCAGCCCAAAGCGGAGGTTTAAAAAATAATTAGTAGTCGCCACATTTCCAGAGCAGGTCTTTGACTTTAAAACGTACATTTTTCATTACACTGTCAAGATGGGGGCATCAAAATGATTTGCCCGCAAGGTGGGGGGGGGGGGGGGTACCCCAATCAAATCTCACTTTGGGCCTGCAAAAGGCTAGGCTCAGCCTTGGCTACTGGTATAAAGCATTTCCTTAATAGAGTTAAGTAGTTTAACTGCACAAATGGATTGATTGCACAAATCAGTTGACTGCATGTGTGGGTATGGATGTGGTTACGCAGACCTGCAAGCCACTGCACCCCCTCATGATGAGTTCAGATTTGTTTGTGGCTCCCATCCCCATCAAAGTTGCCCATCCCTGGTTTAGGTAGTCTCATTTATCAATCTTCCCTACCTTGAAAGTAATTCTGAATGTGGGTGGCAGGTGATTAAAAGTTCCAATTGTTGGATATCCTCACTCTATATGCAGGTTTATCTATATTATACCTTAACGCAGAGCTTTCCATGATTCTAGATTGTCTTTAGCCAAAAGTGTTTAATTTTGAGTAGACTTTGTTGCCAGGTACAGGTGTAGGGCCTAGCCCACCTTCATTTAAACCGCAACGTCTTTAAATATGTTTCATAACAGCCACATTTAGGGCCACTGGTTTACAGTCTTTCAAATACAGTTAGAAATTGACCCCAACACTAGTGGGCTGCCTTTGTTGTACAGTACACAGTATTATGTCACTAGATGGCGCTCTAGACTAATAATTAATATTTCTGTATAAGACATTTTTACAGACACTTTTCCAAGACCTGTTTAGTCATTATTAGTTCATCACCCATTTCACCAAAATAATGAAGATAGTAAGATATGACATCTGGTGGAACCCGCCCATGATTGTCTTCTATGAATCACAAAAGAAAAACAGTCAAATCTAAATCAACAACAAAAAAATCAATATAACTGAATTGTTACAACAAAAAATATTGGGGTTTCTCACACAAGAAACAAAAATGATTTAGTTCATATGTCTTTAACACTTAATCTTTAACTCATTGGTTCAAATAGTGTGGTTTTGGTGCAATGTAATACATTATTGCTGTTATTATACATTGACATATTAGCTCACTATTTGACATGCACCAAAATGATCATTCCACAATTTGTATGACTTATGTTTGAGTTAAAACTATGAATCAGTTATTATAAACTACATGTCGACTAAAACTGTTTATTGACTAGTCTAGGATAAAACCATAACAATCCCCTTAGGGTACCCCTAGGGATAAAGTAACATCTAACATTGATTGCAGCCATGAGCTTTATGGCTTTATGAAGCACAATTAAAGGGGCATGACCTTTCATTTCATGTCTTACAATCAAATTCACTTCAAAAGGCACACACACTTTTAAAAAGTGTCTTGTGTATCTTACAACATTTACAACAAAAGTCTAATCTGGGCATCTCAGTGATTCACAGTTGTTAGTCTATTTTGCAGAACTTGAATGTAAGAAATATCATCATTCCATTCAGCAGTGTCTTGCTCTGCTCACATTGAAGGATGAATGTGTTCCTCCTCGGAAGTCTGATTGGTCAGTGGAGCTGGCCAGGCTGTTTTGTCCATGATGGATGTGATTCAGCTGGAAGAGGTAGTGCTATTGAACGAAGGCAAGAAAGATGTGTTTGTCTGTCTTGTGATTGTTTTGGTACAACTGACCTGGCTTGGTTCTTACATTGGTCTATTCATTCTGCAGTTCCACTTGTGTGCCTGTCCAGTCTAGAACTTAATCATCCATTTTCAGAATTCTACAAGAAACAAATCTCATGTTATAAGACACCCAGAAATGCCCTAAAAGTAACATTTAGACATATCCTAAAGTACTTCAAAATGGGGGGATCGGGAGTGCTAGGGGTGTCATATTGGTTGTGAACAATCAATAGTGTTGTCCTTATAAAGTCTGAATAAGGCGATTGTCTGAAAAACAATACATATCCAAATTCATTGAACACGGCCTGCAACAGCTCTCCACTCCCTCCCTTTCTCGGAAATAGCTCATTGTGAAGGCATCATTTCGCCCGTGATGATCACATGTGTTTTTAATCTGTGATGCACAGCAGCCAGTCACACACAAACCTATACGACCAGTCGATTGATAGACCATTTGTACTCTGTAAAATAAAGCTCATAACAGAGCATATTAGATATGTTTGTTTTTAAGCGTCGACAATAGCCTCCAAAAAAATTGTATCGTTGAAACGGTTAGAAAAAGCCTACAAAGGAACGACTCTGACGTCCTCTACCAGCAAAACTATGCGAGATCTTGTTTCTTGAAATCATATACACTATTGCTTTTGCGAGGATAAGTAAGCTTCGGACCGTTACAGCAAAGATTACCTGTAACTAACCCAATATATTTAATCAGGGTCGTTTCCAATGAGAGCAAACGAAGGCAAGCAAGCATTGTGGGGAGAACAAGCAAGGAGGTGGACAGAGTTAAGCACGAGCTAGCGAGATCCTATTGGCGTAATTTAGTATGTAATTGCATATATTCGTTAGGGAACGCCTTCTCCGTGATTCGCCCTTGAAATCCTTCTAAACAACGAAATTTCTTGAAACTTTGGCAAAGGGTCGAGTCTACAAAACGTAGTGCAATCTGTTCGTAACAGAATATAGTTTTGGGAACCAAAAATCCTATTGAGATCGAAAGTTTAATCGATGAGAGAATTCGTTTCCCGCCACTGGACTTCCTTTCATCACCATATTTGGTGGTGAGTGGAAGCTCTAAACGGATGCTTCAGATGTATACATCCTGTGAGACATCTGGCTTCTTTCTATTTTTGTTTATAAACTGTCGACCAGAATTAAAGTATCGCATAATTGGTCAAATGCTAGTCTGTCCAGCAGAGATTTGCTGTCGATCAACGTTTCGATTAGGCTACAGCTAGCTAAGAAAACCAGTTTGACCATCCAATTGTTGAAGCTATGTTATAATTCCTTACATTTCAGCATCACAACATGGAGACAGAGGCGTTAGTATTCACCAAACCTCCCAGCACCCGGTCTGAACCGGTTCGGGTGATGCGCAAACTCGTGATACTGAGTCCCCCCCTCTGTGCTGTAGCTTGTATGACACGCACTAAATCACAGCATTTGCGCGCCCACGTTGGCCACACCCCTGTGTTAATTCACGCATTGTCATTGGCTCACATGCCTTGCGAGCCTCCACAGCGTCAGCATCCTGATTGGACAATAAAACAGATTGCACTCGTTCTCGTCTGGTTCCTCGGATTTCACTTTAGAACCAATGAAATTGTATAAAATACGCAAACTCCGCCCATAGAGCTAAACGAAAGCACATACTTCAGTGACCGTTGGTTTATAAACTGCGATTGGTCGATATTATGGCATAAACTCGATTATCATTGGCCATATATTGTCCGGGAACGAGGAAAATTGAGTTGTAAACGAGGCGCGTGCTTGAAGCAAAACGCAGGACTGAAAACAAGCGTGCACCTTTTCAGCACTGATCCTCGTGGATAGCGGTACAGGGCCATTCCACCAATTAATCAGACCAGACAAGCGTGGGGATACGAGCAGCATCGGTTTCTTCGATAATCATAGAGCTACCACAATTGTGTTATTCAGCCAAGCGGCTGCTGTGTTCACTGGATAGTAGCTGTTGAGTTCCATGAGCGGTGGATTCGAAGCAAAACGGCACAAGCTTTGTTTGCCCTAAGGGCTGCAAGTGCAAGGAGCCATAGCTAGTACTGCTACCAGTATTGTTTTTAGAAGGGGATAAACTGTGGTGCTCATTGTGATTCAGCGGGTTCTTGGATCGAAAGGGACCAGGAATAACGGCCTGCAAATGAAGGGAAGCAAGTGGAAATCGAGTAATTAATCGACCATTAAAAGAACAGCCGTAATCGTGGTGTTTGATTTTTTTTACCCACATTGCTTGTTCGTGTAGCTGCACTCTATTGTGTGAGCATCTTTGTATTATTCGCACCAATCTCTGACTAGGATCCCGCGCTATCGTTCGCCCGCCCGCCGCCCTCTCGGCCACAGCTGTGTGTATTCGGTACTATTTTCAATCGGCACGACACAGTTTGATATAAATATGTATTCTCGGGTTTGGTTTGTGACCGACCGGCGTATCCACCAGGAGTATCCGCAAGTCCAGATCCTTCGGGCTCTGAAACAGCGATGCGCCGAGGAGGATGTTGAATTCCGCTCTCTTCTCATGGACCAAATCGTGCTCACAATCAGCGAGGGACAATTAGGCAAGTATCACTAGATTTGAAGTGAACTACCACCGTAATATTAGTCGTGTCATTTTTCATTTTTTAATCGTGTATTCTTGTTTTCTATGGTGGGGTGTATTTCAGTGTAGTAGTATACTAGCGAGCCTAGCAGTAGCAGGTATTGTTCCGCACCGAAACACACACACAACCTCGCTAGCGCGAGCTGCTGGCTAGCTAGCTAACTCTGTGACGTGACCGCCTAAACCTAGGTAAAATTAGTTTACATTGGATTTGTGGTTTTCTTTCGTCAATAGTTATTGAACCAAGCATGCAATGACTATTAGAATTGTATATTATGAACCAGGGAAGGATGGAAAACAATATTACATTTTTTGAATAATAATAAAAAAGTACGTTTCAGATTTAAATCTTCAATAGCTCTTAAACAAAGTGTACCATGACTATGAAAATGATATATTCTGTATCAGGGGAGGATGGAGAACAATCCACACATTTTATTTTGGGGGAATAGCCTGATTCAGAATATATGGTTGTCATAGTGATGGTACACTTAGTCTAAGAGCTATTGAAAGATTGCAATGTTTAATAAAATGTGTGGATTGTTGTTTAAGAGCTACTTAAGATTTAAATCTGAAACCGTACCCATGTTTTATACAAAATAAAAAGGTTTTGATGGTTCTCCATCCTCCCATGATTCAGAATATACTACCTTTTTCATATTCATGACATGCTTGATTCAATAGCTATTGGACGAGTGAACCGAATATTCACTATCAAAACCGAATATCCAATATAAAACTACCTTTACTTAGGTATAGCACCAACCCAGTTTCCAGACGCCCTGGAATAGTCAGACAGAGATACTCCATGATGCCAAGCCAAACAGTTGCTAAATCGAATAGCTACTTTATTATATGCGTAGGTGGAAAATATTGTCTACATTATGGAAACGTATAAAATTAGCTAGCTAGCGTTATGCTGGATAGCTTTTGTGAACAAGTCACATTTTATTGGTCACATACACATAACGTTATTTAGCAGATGTTATTGCGCTACACCCGCATCGTAATACAAAGAGAGTGGCAAGCTAGTAGCTAACGTTAGTAGGTTATGGGGTATTCTTCATGGGCCAGCACAGCTATGCTACCTAACATTAATTCAATAGAAGTATCTAATAACGTTAAGCAGTAGAAGAAGATGTAGTACAATTTTCATTGATTTGACTTGTAATTAGCTAAGTGACGTGTGTAGTGGGTTTAGCTAGCTAGCTATATTGATTCACTTTTAACTGTCTTCTCTTTTTTTTTTTTTTTGAGTCGACACGAGTACAACAACTGCAAATACATAGGAGATATTGGAATTCTCACGAGGCGCTTGCATGCAGGGACAACAGACACAGGCATCAGAGCACAGACTCTAGCACTGATGGCTGGTGGTACAAGTCCAACAATAGCTACTATAAGTTTATCGCTAAACTGTTTGTCACATATTAATATCCTTGGTTGCTTGATTTGAAGAACGTGAGTACCCTTGTTGTGTGGAATTTGGTAGTCAGGCGTGAGCTTGGGTAAGGGAGGTGCATTTAGCTCAATGAGGTGGCAGGCTGTCTTATAGCACATCTTACATGATGGCATTGACTGAAGGGAGGGGGCAAGCTGACTCAGACCAGGAGGTGGGGATGGAGCTGTCTCTTTGACATGTGGCAGTGAGATTGGGAACGGCTTCCGAATCCAGAAGCCGCTTCCTCACGTGGGATGGAGCACGTACGATCTAGAAACTAGTGTACATTCTCCTCATCCTTCACGTAGGCTACATGTTGAATCTGTTACTCTACAGCAGTTGAAAAAAAAAACGTGGCTTACCAAATGACTTGCCTTACAAAATGGTGGTAAAGTCAAAGCCAGTAAGACACCCACTTTAACAATGGCCTACTTGGTAGATAGCCTAGTCTTCAATGCTGAATAATCTGTGACACACCCAGGAGGAAGAGAGGGTAGGACTATTGGCCAACGCCATAACTGGAGCACAGCTGTGTTTTGTGTGGCCTGCCTTTTTTTTCTCACAGGGAGTCATACATGCTCGTGACATGACAGGCCTTACAATGCATTGTAACCACATCATAATGCATTAGGCCTATACCTGCAGTGCTATCTAATAAACAGTATGAAATGACAGCAGGCGTGAAATGGTTCAGTATGTATCAGCCCTGTATTGTGTAAATAACTTTAGTAGCAACAGACCACGGGCAAAGTCCATTGTCATAGCCTGTTCCATGCAAAAGTGTTTAATGGATGCTCCACGTCCTCTGAACAGGCTATGTGCTCACTAGCTTGTCTGGAATACCAAAGATGGACCTTCACGTAAAGAGGCCAAACCCAGTGATCAGCCAAAGGAATCTCACATCCCATGATTCAGAGATATAGAGTTGTGCGAGGTTGCACAGGTTACGAATCGACGCCGGATTCTTTGGCCTTCCACGTAGAGGCGACACACACACTTTTCACCACTAGATGAGAAATATAACACGTCCATAATATTATCGAAGGCAACAGGACACAGGATCTCTCGAGCCATGGCCAATTGAACACATTGTGATTTTCCACCACCACCAGTAATATGATGTAAGACGCATCAGTAATAGACCAAGAGCACAGTTCCCTATCTTTCCATAATCATAATCTTGGCACCGGAACACTGAGGAAAGACTCCCCATTGACGAACCATGCTGATCCATCAGTTTCAAGTTTTATTGTCTCATGCACAGGATACAGCAGGTGTAAATCAGTACAGTGAAATGCTTACTTGCGAGCTCTTTCCAACAATGCAGAATAAAAGTAATAATATAGTTAAGAAAAAAAGAAATGCAAGAGAAGTAAAAATAAACACAAGAATGTAAGTTATATACAGGTCAGTGCCAGTACTATTATTACAATGTGCAGGGATACTGGAGTGATTCAGGTAAGTATATACAGTGGGATCTATAATTACTGGCACCCTTGATAAATACTGAGCTATGTTGTTTGTTTCAAAAAATAAGGGGAAATTGTATTTTGTACTAATAGAATTGGTTAGAGAAAGATATTTTGTTTAACAAGTAATAAAAAAAATCTCAAACATGGGGGGGGCAAAATTACCCCTGTTTTCATAATGACACTGAGCCTTTTTCAAAAATATTTTCTGATATTGGAGAACACATTGGGAAGGATCTTAGACCATTCCTCCATACAGAATCCTTCCAGATCCTTGATATCCTTCACCTGCCCTCTTCAATTCTTCACAGGTTTTCAATGGGGTTCATGTCTTGAGACTGAAAAGGCCATTGCAAAATTTTGATTTTGTGGTCAATTAACCATTTCATTGTTGATTTTGATTAGTGATTAGGGTTATTGTCTTGCTGGAAGATACATTTGCGGCCAAGTGTCAGACTCCTGGCAGAGGCTACCAGGTTTTTGGCTAAATGTCCTGGCTCAGATGCCACTGACCTTAACAAGGGCCCCAGGACCAGTGGAAGCAAAATAGGCCATAACATCAACGATGTTGACTATAGCACCGGTTCCGATCCAAGTGCCAATGCCCCCAGGCGGAGCTATGGTCAGATGACATGAAAATAGAGCACTTTGGCCATGCACACCAGTGGTGGGTTTGAAGCATATGCAGAAAAGTGATGTAGAGGCACCTTGAGAAAGTTCCTCTAGTCTATGTCATCTCAAGGGAAGGGTTCGGTATGATATACACTCCCTTCTAGATCTGCTGGGTGGTACCACCACAAGGCTTACTATTAAAACAGGTGACAGCTCGCTTTACTTGGCAATGGTCTTGGTAAGTGGAGTGTGCCAATAATATATACTAAACGCAACATGTAAAGTGTTGGTCCCATGTTTCACGAGCTCAAATAAAATATCCCCGAAATTTTCAATGCACAGAAAGGTTATTTCTCTCAAATGTTCTGCACAAATTTGTTTACATCCCTGTTAGTGAGCATTTCTCCTTTGCCAGAGTAATCCATCCACCTGACAGGTGTGGCATATCAAGAAGCTGATTAAACAACATGATCATTACACAGGTGCACCTCTGTGACATTGTGTTGTCGCACAACACAATGCCACAGATGTCTCAAGTTTTGAGGGAGTGTGCATTTCAAATCAAAATCAAATTTTATTTGTCACATGCGCCGAATACAACAGGTGTAGACTTTACAGTGAAACGCTTACTTACAAGCCCTAACCAACAATGCAGTTTTATAAAAATAAAAAAACATGTTATGATAAGAAATAAATGTAACAAATAATTAAATAGTAGCAGTAAAATAACAATAGCGAATCTATATACAGGGGGTACAGGTACAGAGTCAATGTGTGGGGGCACCGGTTAGTCGAGATAATTGAGGTAATATGAGTTATTAAAGTGACTATGCATAGATAATAACACAGAGTAGCAGCAGTGTAAAAGGGGGAGTCTGAGGACCCATGCCAAATCTTTTCAGTCTCCTGGGGGGGAATAGGTTTTGTCGTGCCCTCTCCACGACTGTCTTGGTGTGCATGGACCATGTTAGTTTGGTGATGTGGACACCAAGGAACTTGAAGCTCTCAACCTGCTTCACTACAGCCCGGTCGATGAGAATGGGAGCGTGCTCGATCCTCCTTTTCCTGTAGTCCACAATCATCTCCTTTGTCTTGATCTCGTTGAGGGAGAGGTTGTTGTCCTTGCACCACACGGCCAGGTCTCTGACCTCCTCCCTATAGGCTGTCTTGTCAGTGATCAGGCCTACAACAGTTGTGTCATCGTCAAACTTAATGATGGTGTTGGAGTCGTGCCTGGCCATGCAGTCATGAGTGAATAAGGAGTACAGGAGGGGACTGAGTACACACACATGAGGGGCCCCCGTGTTGAGGATCAGCGTGGCGGAAGTGTTGTTACCTACCTTTAGCACCTGGGGGCGGCCCGTCAGGAAGTCCGGGATCCACTTGCAGAGGGAGGTGTTTAGTCCCAGGGTCCTTAGCTTAGTGATGAGCTTTGAGGGCACTATGGTGTTGAACGCTGAGCTGTAGTCAATGGAGTGGGTCTAGGGTTTCTGAGATAATGGTGTTGATGTGAGCCATGACCAGCCTTTCAAAGCACTTCATGGCTACAGACGTGAGTGCTACGGGTCAGTAGTCATTTAGGCAGGTTACCTTAGTGTTCTTGGGCACAGGGACTATGGTGGTCTGCTTGAAACATGTTGGTATTAGACTCAGACAGGGAGAGGTTGACAATTTGGCGTGCTGACTGCAGGAATGTCCACCAGAGCTGTTGCCAGATAATTTAATGTTTATTTCTCTACCAAAAGCCACCTCCAACGTCGTTTTAGAGAATTTGGCAGTACGTCCTGTCTGAGACCAGCCACCCGGACAGTACTTTTGTAGGGAAAAACTCATTCCCATGCCCTCTCAGGCCCCCATGGCTGCACTCCTGCATAGTCATGTGAAATCCATAGATAAGGGCCTAATTTATTTATTTTAATTGACTGATTTCCTTATATGAACTGTAACTCAGTAAAATCGGTGACATTTTTGCATGTTGTGTTTATATTTTTGTTCAGTATACTTTGCATGATGCTTCCTTAACTAGACTACTGACTTTCCGCATATGACCTACCGGTTCATACACATCTATGTGTTTTTACAGAATGTAGGCTATGCGGCTTACGGGTTCATATTAATCATCAAAATAAATAGATGACAATGGTGGTCGTGTCAAATTGTTGTATTTTTCCCCAACTGCTATGATTGGTGGTGCAGTCCGTTAAGACAGTTCAATGGTGGTGAGTTCTAATCCCAGATCGGCAGATATACAGTACCAGTCAAAAGTTTGGACACACCTACTCATTCAAGGGTTTTTCTACATTGTAGAATAATAGACATAAAAAATACGAAATAACACATATGGAATCATTTAGTAACCAATAGTGTTAAACAAATCAAAATATTTTATATTTGACATTCTTCAAAGTAGCCACCCTTTGCCTTGATGACAGCTCTGCACACTCTTGGCACTCAACCAGCTCCACCTGGAATGCTTTTTCAACTGTCTTGAAGGAGTTCCCACGTATGCTGAGCACTTGTTGGCTGCTTTTCCTTTACTCTGCAGTCCAACTCATCCCAAACCATCTCATTTGGGTTGAAGTTGGGTGATTGTGGAGGCCAGGTCATCTGATGCAACACTCCATCACTCTACTTGGTCAAATATCCCTTACACAGCCTGGGGGTGTGTTGGGTCATTGTCCTGTTGAAAAACAAATGATAGTCCCACTAAGCCTAAACCAGATGGGATGGTGTATCGCTGTGGTAGCCATGCTGGTTAAGTGTGCCTTCAATTCTAAATAAATCACTGACAGTGTCACCAGCAAAGCACCATCACACCTCCTCCTCCATGCTTCATGGTGGGAACCACACATGCGGAGATCATCCGTTCACCTACTCTGTGTCTCACAAAGACACAGCGGTTGGAACCAAAAATCTCAAATTTGGACTCATCAGACCAAAGGACAGATTTCCATTGGTCTAATGTTCATTGCTTGTGTTTCTTGGCCCAAGCAAGTCTCTTCTTATTATTGGTGTCCTTTAGTTGGGATTTCGACCATGAAGGCCTGATTCACGCAGTCTCTTCTGAACAGTTGATGTTGAGATGTGTCTGTTACTTGAACTCCGTGAAGTATTTATTTGGGCTGCAATCTCTGAGGCTGGTATCTCTAATGAACTTATCCTCTACAGCAGAGGTAACTCTGGGTCTTCCATTCCTGTGTCGGTCCTCATGAGAGCTAGTTTCATCACAGCACTTGATGGTTTTTGCAACTGCACTTGAAGAAACTTTCAATGTTCTTTAAATTTTGACCTTCGTGTTTTAAAGTAAGGATGGACTGTCATTTCTCTTTGCTTATTTGAGCTGTTCTTGCCCTAATATGGACTTGGTCTTTTACCAAATAGGGCTATCTTCTGTATACCACCCCTACCTTGTCACAACACAACTGATTGGCTCAAACGCATTAAGAAGGAAAGAAATTCAATAAATTAACTTTTTAAGACGTTACACCTGTTACTTGTGCAAAACTGTCATCAAGGCAAAGGGTGGCTACTTTGAAGAATCTCAAATATAAAATATATTTTGATTTGTTTAACACTTTGTTGGTTACTACATGATTCCCAATGTGTTATTTCATAGTTTGGTGTCTTCACTATTAGTCTACAATGTAGAAAAAATGTCAAAATAAAGAAAAACCCTTAAATAAGTAGGTGTGTCCAAACTTTTGACTGGTACTGTATGTACTTTTTCTTCTTCAAATATTTTATTTACAATTTTCATCCCGTGCCCACACACTTCTAATTTTTAAAGTGAAAGCATACCTGTAAGAGGGATCACCCTGGTAGTACAGTAGATGTAGGTTTCATATTGTACCCAAGACCGATCTGTGAATTAAGATGTCCATTGGAAAAAGAGCCACCGTAGAAAGCAGTCTCACAACAACTCATTTGCAAATTGGAGTGGGTCCAAGGTGTCTTAGATGATGGAGTTTATGTGAGCCGTGACCAGCCTTTCAAAAGCACTTCATAATTAAAGATGTGAGTGCTACAGGGCGGTAGTCATTGTGGCAGTTTTCCTTAGTTTTTGAGAACAGGAATGGTGGTAGTCCGGTTGAAACATGTGGGGATTACAGAATGGACAAGGAGCGGTTGAAAATGCCTGTGAAGACGCCTGCCAGCTGGTCTTCACATTTCGCGATGACGCACCCTAGAACTCCGTCTGGCCCCACGGCCTTACGTGTGTTAACCCGTTTAAAAGACTTAGGCCTACTCGCGTCGGCTTCAGAGAGAATGAGATCACTCAGTCCTCCGGAACAGCAGGTGATATATATATATATATATATATACACACTGAACAAAAATATAAACACAACATGTAAAGTGTTGGTCCCATGTTTCTTGAGCTGAAGTAAAAGATCAGACATTTTCCATATGCACAAAAAGCTTATTTCTCTTAAATTTTGTGCACACATTTGTTTACCTCCCTTTTGGTGAGCATTTCTCCTTTGCCAAGATTATCCATCCACCTGACGGGTGTGGCATATCAAGAAGCTGGTGCACCTTGTGCTGGGCACAATAAAAGGCCACTCTAAAATGTACAGTTTTGTCACACAACACAATGCCACAGATGTCTCAAGTTTTGAGGGAGCATACAATTGGCATTGTCAAGTGTCAATGTGCAGCGGTTAGGACAGAGTCAGGCGCAGGACACAGAACTGAGTAAAAGACGTACTTTACTCGAAAAGAAACCAGCTCACAGAAGTCTTGAACACTAAACAAAGAACAAACACGCACAAAACCATGTGGGAACCAGAGGGTTAAATAGGGAATAAATATTAACGTAATGGGAACCAGGTGTGTACAATCAAGACAAAACAAATGGAAAAGGAAACGTAGATCGGTGGCAGTTAGAAAGCCGGTGACGATGACCGCCGAACGCCGCCCGAACAAGGAGAGCCACCAACTTCGGCGTAAGTCGTGACAGGCATGCTAACTGCAGGAATGTCCACCAGAGCTGTTGCCTGAGAATTAAATGTTAATTTCTCTACCATAAACCGCCTCCAACGTCGTTTTAGAGAAATCCATTTACATTGACTGGAAGGTTATATGAACGTTTTCTGAATGTTCACATGGTACTATAAGTGCACCCACTCGCCCCAAATGAATGAACGGATTCATTGAGGTTTTCAATGTGCTCTGTGTAGTTCCCTTGGAAACCGAGACAAGTGATCTGGACACTGTCTTGGCCGGTGTCCTTTAATACTTAATTGTAGCATGGCTCGCTCAACGGCTGCACAATCAAAAGTGTGATTGGGGAGAAAAGGGTGTGTATGAATCATCCCCCGATTTGAATACTGAGAGTGAGGGGAGGGCTGACAGACTGTGCTATTCCTAAACAAACGCTTTCCACTTCTCAGAGTCATCCCCCGCCACACACACACACTTTTCCCCCACCGCCCCTGCAGTTCTTTATGCATACATCTCCAGCCTTTTCCATTTTTAATTTCTCTGACCATCGTTTGAACCAAAAATGACCTATGTCCTTCCCTTTTTCTGTGCGCTCCTTTTAGCATCAGGAGCCAGTATTTGAGAAGCCTGTCACCTATCCTTTGTTTGTGTGCCTCAGTCACTGCGACCTCTGTCGATCCAGCGTTGACGCTGTCGCTTTGGTGAGTGGAGATCTTAAGATGGCTGAAAAGCAGGTCACGGTGGATTGAAGAGTGCTGCGTCAGTGACAAGCCTCTCTCCTCCCTCCCTCCTTCCCCCGCTCCACCTCGCGTACCATCATCACCCCATCTGCCTCTCCTTATTGTTCTTTCTTCCCGAATTAAAATGGCTGGTAGTAGGCCAAAATGGACTGTTAGTTGCCAGTTCAAATCTCACAGTGAGTAACCTCGTGCACAATAAAACGCTCAAACACGCAAACTATGTCAATATAAATACACATGTTTGTACACAATCTATAGATAGGCTATATACATAGCTATATCTTGTATACCTTCTCAAACATGTGGTGCAAGATCATTCAGAGAATAGGTGCTGGTGGTACATCTTGTGTCCATGATCGTAGAAATCTCTTTTGTGTATTTAGGTTCAATCTCCCCTATTTGTGCTGATACCTTCCTATATTGGGAGCATGCAATGAACTGTAAGCTGTATTAAGTACACTGCTGGGGATCGGTGCTCCTCCAGGGGCGACGAATCTTGGCCCTGAGGCCAGAGAAGTTGGCAGTGCCACGGGGGAGCATGAGGATGTGGGCAGGTTGTGATGTGAGTGAGCGATGCAGGCAGGACCCAGTCCAAATGAAGCACTTGCACCACTAGGCTACAGTACCCTACCTGGACCCACGCCTCTGCTACTCACAGCCAGCTCAGAACTCGTACATCCAGAGCAGCTCCATAATGACGAGCTGCATACACAAACACAGTAGTATCCGATCGCAGCTAGACTAGGCACTACATTTTTGGTGCAGTGGGAACAGATGTATGGGCGTGGCCTGAATGTTCCAAATGGGCACTAGCTACTCCTAGGTTGTCTGGGCTTCTGTTGTGTGATACAGACAAAGCCAAGCCACTGTCGCTACCTGAGTTGCTCAGAAAAATGTTGATGTTTCCGTTGGCGTTCATGAGTAAAAGTGTAGCCTGCATTTCCATATCGGTAGAAGATTGCGAAACCTGTCTATGTGATCAATCAATAATTGCCAAAGCTGTCTATATGAAGCTATGTGACGTGACATTGGGAATATTTTAAGATAGCGGCCTCTCTTTTCTCTCTCCCCCCCTCCTTTCATCCCCAGGTCTGCGGGTGGAGCAGGAGGTGGTGACGTCATACCCTCAGGTGGCGGTGGTGCGGGTGCCCACCCCCTGGGTGCAGTCGGACAGCGACATCACGGTTCTGCGCCACCTGGAGAAGATGGGCTGCAGGCTTGTCAACCGGCCCCAGGCTATCCTCAACTGCGTCAACAAGTTCTGGACCTTCCAGGAGCTGGCCGGCCACGGGGTCCCCCTCCCGGACACCTTCTCTTACGGTGAGCTCCAAAGCTTGGTCCATATTATTTCTGATTCTTGAGCTTAGAAAACCCATAATCCCTTGACTTTTCATGTTGTGTTGATTACATCCTTGATTATAATGATTTGCTGAAATGTATTTCTGTAACTGAAATTGGATAACTAACTACACTGAACAAAAATATATAAACGTAACATGTAAAGTGTTGGGAAAATGTTTCAAGAGCTGAAATAGGAGATCCCAGAAATGTTCCATAAGCACAAAAAGCTTATTTCTCAAAAATGTTTCTCCTTTGCCAAGATAATCCATCCACCTGACAGGTGTAGCATATCAAGAAGCTGATTAAACAGCATGATAATTACACAGGCGCACCTTGTGCGCTGGACAAAAAAAGGTCACTCTAAAATGTAGTTTTGTCACACAACACAATGCCACAGATGTTTCAAGTTTTGAGGGAGCGTGCAATTCGCATGCTGGCTGCAGGAATGTCCATCAGAGCTGTTGCCAGATAATTTAATGTTCATTTCTCTACCATAAGCCGCCTTGAACATCGTTTACAGTCTTATTCTAAAATGGATTTAATAGGTTTTTCCCCTCATAAATCTACAGTCGTGGCCAAAAGTTTTGAGAATGACACAAATATTAATTTTCACAAAGTCTGCTGCCTCAGTTTGTTTGATGGCAATTTGCATATACTCCAGAATGTTATGAAGAGTGATCAGATGAATTGCAAAGTCCCTCTTTACCATGCAAATGAACTGAATCCCCAAAAAACATTTCCACTGCATTTCAGCCCTGCCACAAAAGGACCAGCTGACATGTCAGTGATTCTCTCGTTAACACAGGTGTGAGTGTTGACGAGGACAAGGCTGGAGATCACTCTGTCATGCTGATTGAGTTTGAATAACAGACTAAAAGCTTCAAAAGGAGGGTGGTGCTTGGAATCATTGTTCTTCCTCTGTCAACCATGGTTACCTGGAAGGAAGCACGTGCCGTCATCATTGCTTTGCACAAAAAGGGCTTTACAGGCAATGATATTGCTGCCAGTAAGATTGCACTTAAATCAACCATTTATCAGATCATCAAGAACTTCAAGGAGAGCAGTTCAATTGTTGTGAAGAAGGCTTCAGGGCGCCCAAGAAAGTCCAGCAAGCGCCAGGACCGTCTCCTAAAGTTGATTCAGCTGCGGGATCGCGGCACCACCAGTACAGAGCTTGCTCAGGAATGGCAGCAGGCAGGTGTGAGTGCATCTACACGCACAGTGAGGCGAAGACTTTTGGAGGATGGCCTGGTGTCAAGAAGGGCAGCAAAGAAGCCACTTCTTTCCAGGAAAAACATGAGGGACAGACGGATATTCTGCAAAAGGTACAAGGATTGGACTGCTGAGGACTGGGGTAAAGTCATTTTCTCTGAATCCCCTTTCCGATTGTTTGGGGCATCCGGAAAAAAGCTTGTCCGGAGAAGACAAGGTGAGTGCTACCATCAGTCCTGTGTAATGCCAACAGTAAAGCATCCTGAGAACATTCATGTGCGGGGTTCCTTCTCAGCCAAGGGAGTGGGCTCACTCAATTTTTCCTAAGAACACAGCCATGAATAAAGAATGGTACCAACACATCCTCCGAGAGCAACTTCTCCCTACCATCCAGGAACAGTTTGGTGACCAACATTGCCTTTTCCAGCATGATGGAGCACCTTGCCATAAGGCAAAAGTGATAACTAAGTGGCTTGGGGAACAAAACATCGATATTTTGGGTCCATGGCCAGGAAACTCCCCAGACCTTAATCCCATTGAGAATTTATGGTCAATCCTCAAGAGGCGGGTGGACAAACAAAAACCCACAAATTCTGACAAACTCCAAGCATTGATTATGCAAGAATGGGCTGCCATCAGTCAGGATGTGGCCCAGAAGTTAATTGACAGCATGCCAGGGCGGATTGCAGAGGTCTTGAAAAAGAAGGGTCGACACTGCAAATATTGACTCTTTGCATCAACTTCATGTAATTGTCAATAAAATTATTCGACACTTATGAACTGCTTGTAATTATACTTCAGTATTCCATAGTAACATCTGACAACAATATCTAAAGACACTGAAGCAGCAAACTTTGTGGAAATTAATATTTGTGTCATTCTCAAAACTTTTGGCCACGACTGTACACAACACCCCATAATGACAAAGCAAAAACAGGTTTTTCTAAATGTTTGCAAATGTATAATTTCTTTTACTGAAATATGACATTTACATAAGTATTCAGACCCTCTAATCAGTACTTTATTGAAGCACCTTTGGCAGCGATTACAGCCTCGACTCTTCTTGGGTATGGCACTACAAGATTGGTACACCTGTATTTGGGGAGTTTCTCCCATTCTTCTCTGCAGATCCACTCAAGCTCAGTCAGGTTGAATGGGGAGTGTCGCTGCACAGCTGTTTTCAGGTCTATCCAGAGATGTTCAATCGGGTTCAAGTCCGGGCTTTGGCTGGGCCACTCAAGGACATTGAGACTTGTCTCGAAGCCACTCCTGCATTATCTTGGCTGTTTCCTTAGGGTTGTTGTCCTGTTGGAAGATGAACCTTCGCCCCAATCTGAGGTCCGGAGCATTCATCTTTCCCTCGATCCTGACTAGTCTCCCAGTCCCTGCTGCTAAAAATCATCCCCACAGCATGATGCTGCCACCACCATGCTTCACCGTATGGATGGTGCCTGGTTTCCTCCAGAAGCATTCATCTTTCCCTCGATCCTGACTAGTCTCCCAGTCCCTGCTGCTAAAAATCATCCCCACAGCATGATGCTGCCACCACCATGCTTCACCGTAGGGATGGTGCCTGGTTTCCTCCAGAAGTGACACTTAGCATTCAGACCAAAGAGTTCAGTCTTGGTTTCATCAGACCAGAGAATGTTGTTGCTTATGGTCTGTAGAGTCTTTTAGGTGCCTTTTGGCAAACTCCAAACGGGCTGTTGTACCTTTATCTGAGGAGTGGCTTCCGTCTGGCCACTCTACTATACATGCCTGATTGGTGGAGTGCTACAGAGATGGTTGTCCTTCTGGAAGGTTCTCCCATCTCCACAGTAGAACTCTGGAGATCTGTCAGAGTGACCATCAGGTTCTTGGTCACCTCCCTGACCAAGTCCCTTCTCCCCCGATTGCTCAGTTTGGCCGGGCGGCCAGCTCTAGGAAGTGTCTTGGTGGTTCCAAACTTCTTCCATTTCAAAATGGAGGCCACTGTGTTCTTGGGGACCTTCAATGCTGCAGAAATGTTTTGGTACCCTTCCCCAGATCTGTGCCTCAACACAATCCTGTCTCAGAGCTCTACAGACAATTCCTTTGACCTCATGGCCAAATGGTGTTCACTCCAGATACTGACTGGTTTTCTGATCCATGCCCCTACCTTTTTTTTAAAGGAATCTGACCAACATATGCATATCTGTATTCACGGTAATGTAAAATCCATAGAGTAGGGCCTAATGAATTTAGTTCAATTTACAGATTTCCTTTTACAAACTGTAACTCAGTAAAATCTTTGAAATTTGTTGTATGTTTAGATTTTTGTTCAGTATATTTAGTTATATACCTTTTAATGAGCTACTGCACCACTGGCAGGTAATCAACAGGTACAGTATCTTTGTTCAAGTCAGTATGCACCCACACTTAAGACAGCTTGTAAGGAGTCGACTCGAGGAATCTCGGACAGTTTGTCCAGGTTCAATTGTTTAATTCACCGCGATGGAAGGGTTGCGCTTCAACCAATACCAGGGAAGCTTGAGTTTTTTTTTACATGGCTTATATACTGTCACATGATGCACTTCTTATTGGTCGGTACAGAACTACCCATACTTTAAATATGGCATTAACATGAGGTTAACAGAGAGCTGACTGACATGGTACTTAAAAACAAATGGTTCAAACTGGTCAACAACTCAACTTATCCCCTCCAGGAGAATGTGTATTGCTCAGCAACCTTACTGCCCAGAATAGGCAGCGCTCTCTTCCAAATGAATTCCTCAGCAGAGTGGCCCTTTATAGCGCAGACATCTGACCACAAGTGAAGGGTTAAAACACACACACACACACACACACACACACACATTACTTGAGATCTTCTATGGATATATATTGGACTATAATAACTAAGGATATACTGCTTCAAATCTTGATCTACAACATTATCACGAATCAAAAGTCCTTACACTCTACCGCAGATTGTACATAAAGCGGAAGACTACTAAATCAAAGCACAGCTGCTCTCTTTGTTCTTGGAGTGAGGGCAGTGATAATGAATTGGGTGCATCCTTGTATCGGAGATATGCCTTTTAAAATATTTTACTAGGCATGTCAGTTAAGAACAAATTGTTATTTACAATGACGGCCTACCGGGGAACAGTGGGTTAACTGCCTTGTTCAGGGGTAGAATGACATCTTTTTACCATGTCAGCTCAGGGATTCGATCCAGCAACCTTTCGGTTACTGGTCCAATGCTCTAACCACTAGGCTACCTGCCTTGCAGAGAATGATTCGCCAAGCATGCTTTTAAATGCACTTGAGTTGGTCTGAGTGTAGACGTAGTCTAGACATAGTCATGACAAACGGTTCTACAACCAGGATTAACATAAAAAGTCACCCGATAGTTGATCTTAAGAATCAAAACAGAAAGAGCATCTCACACCCAATCCCCTCCTCTATCATCATCCCTTTCTCCGACACAAATAATCTGTGTCATTTTGGGGTGTTTGTCACATTTTCCATGGAATTTCTTCCTTCTTTACGTTGGACAAAGCAGGATGTGTAAGAACACAGGCAGGCAACAGGGCCTGTACGTCCTAAGCCAAAACCACACATTCGCTGTGTTTTTGTTTTGTTGTTAGACTACATCAAATCTGACAGCGACTGGATTTTGATTTGTTTTTTGCCACTGCAAAAAATCGAATGCCGTGTGTTTTGGCAAGGGCAGCAGGGATAATCTTTCCCGAATAGCATTCAGAAAAAAGAGGCCAGGCAGACCAGGCGGTGCAGGGAAGCTGGAGCGCTTATGTAATGTGCCCCTCCACCTTCATGACTTTGAAAAGATCCCTCCCTCTTGCCCCTCCCCTCCTCTGGCTCTAACCCCGCCGCAGCAGCCAGTGACATGGTAGAACTGAGCTTTAAAGTGTATGTGCTGCTCTCACTCTCTCTGTGTCTCTCTCTTGTTCTCTCTCTCTTTTTCTGTCTCCCTCTCTCATTCTCACAGCAGTGTGGACGTGTGCTTTTTGAAAAAGGCATGTGCAGGGCAGCTCACATCTGGTTCTCTGTTAAAACGCCAGACCAGAGACCGAGAGCACAGAAAAAATCTAAATGATCCTGTGTTTCCTTCTCGCTCAAATTTCAGTGTTCAATATTCCAAACAGTTCAGTCCCAGACAGAGCAAACTGAAGCAGAGCTCTCTCTCTCCAAATGACGTTTAAATGTCAATAGTGTTCTTAATGGTCAATTGTTTTAGAAGTATTATCAGATATAGTCACATGAAAAGTCAGAGACGATAAAACAGCCAAGTATAAACACAGAATGACATACCCACAGCAATCCTCTTCCAATGGCAATCATTTCTTATCAGCCACGAGTCATCCGTAAGGCGCAATCCATTCTGAAGGACTCCCAGCATCCCTTGTTTGATGAATTTATCTTGCTTCCCTCAGAGGGCAGGTACAGGCTCTCCAAGTTTAAAACGAATATGTCTGAAATACTGTTAGTTGTGTACATATTGCTCTATTTATTGTTTTGGTGTGTATTATTGTCATGTGTTCAATGTGTTTTTACTACATGCTGCAAAATCAATTGCCACCCTGGGATAATAAAGACTACACTACTCTACTTCTTGCTTCACAAGTCACAACATGGATCCTATAGCAACAAACCCCATTCCACACGGTCAAATGACTGAGGTACACGGAGGGTTAATAGAGAGGGTTTGATCATTGGACAAATTGTAATGTGTATGTGTGTCTGTCTTGTGTGTTTTGTAGGAGGACACGAGAACTTCCGCAAGATGATCGACGAGGCGGAACCGCTGGGCTACCCCGTGGTGGTGAAGAACACTCGTGGTCACAGAGGTCAGTCTGACTGCGACCATCCCTCCCCTCTCTCATTGCTGTCTCTTTACAGCCCAGGCTTCTGTGTTTATGCAAACCTGTCTCTCTCTAATCCTCTTCCACCATTTATGGGCTTCCGAGTGGCGCAGCGGTCTAAGGCACTGCATCTCAGTGTAAGAGGTGTCATATTACCTGGTTCGAATTGAGGCTGTATCGCATCTGGCCGTGATTGGGAGTCCCATAGGGCGGTGCACAATTGGCCCAGTGTTGACTAGGTTTGGCTGGGGTAGGCCGTCATTGTAAATAAGAATTTGTTCTTAACTGACTTGCAAAGTTAAATCAAGGTCAAATATGCATTGTGGCCAATGGCACCTTGGTCCACCTAATATAATTCGACAAAGGAGTGCTAATTGTTTGAGGAAAGCACCAAGTACGAATCTTTGACAGCTTATTTAAACCCATATTAATCACGGTCCCTTTCTTTTCATATTTTATAGAAGGATTGCCAGAGACCTTTTTTAGAACCCTACCATTTTGGGAAGAGATTGACCCCGGGCTATTACACAGAGGCCTACCGGCCCATCAACCTATCTATTCATAGTCATTGACACTTGAGTTGGCCGTCCATTGTCTGTATGGATAATAGGCTTTGGGTAGCGACAGAGCATAGACTATCAAGACAAGGCATTGTTAAGGAAAGTGACCATTGGTGGATATCAGCCAATGAGCCATTTCTTGAGCATTTAACAGGACTTAAGAATCAAATACCTAGCCAATAGCAATGCCAACGGGCAGAGTCGTTCCTCCTTTTCTCACATGTAAAGCTAAGTGATCCTCTTTGTTGAGTGTGTAATCTGGTTGGCTGGTTGACACTGGTTTTTAGTGAGTGTGCCCCCTCTCTATCTCATTGGACAGCTGTCTTGCTCCTGTTCCATGGGGCCTTGCTATGTCCTGTTGTTTGATCTCAGCTATGAGGTGTCATGGCTACCATTTTGTCCTGTCTGCGTGGTGTAAGCAACGCAACCTATTCGAATATCTCTACACACACCCCACCACACTCACATGCTCCTCTCACAGGTCTCCCTCCCTGGTCCCTTAGTCAACGCTGACCTGTGTTGGGGTTAGAGGACATGCCACTGAGCACGAGGACAGAGTCTGCACTAATTAAAATGGGCCCTGGCATTTTTGCTAGCCAGTGCGAGAGGCATTCTGCTCTCCCCACCATGGCTTCTCAGTCAGCGTCCCGAGTGTCTTGAAAGATGACTACATTTAAATTGTTACATGGCCTTTCATGTGAGAGGTGTCAGTGTTCACACTATCACTGTCAGCTTCGGAAAAATACTGAAAGTACGCACAGTGTCTTCAGAAAGTATTCACGCCCCTTGACTTTTTCCACATTTTGTTGTGTGACAGCCTGAATTTTAAAATTGATTAATTTGAGCTTTTGTGTCATTGGCCTACACACAATTCCTCACAATGTCAAAGTGGAATTATGTTTTCACTACATTTTTACAAATTAATTAAAAATGAAAATCTGAAACGTCTCGAGTCAATAACTATTCAGCCCCTTTGTTATGGCAAGCCTAAATAAGTTCAGGAGTAAAAATGTGCTTAACAAGTCACATAATAAATATGTACAACTGACTAGGTATCCCCCTTCCCTTACAAGCCCTCAACCAACAATGCAGTTCAAGAAATAGAGTTAAGAAAATATTTACTAAATAAACGTAAACATTTTTAAAATAAAAAAATCTACAAGTAACACAAGAAAATTACATAACAATAACGAGGCTATATACAGGGGGTACCAGTACCGAGTCAATGTGCGGTGGTACAGGTTAGTCGAGGTCATTTGTGAAGTGACTATGCATACATGTAGATAATAAACAGCGAATAACAGCCGTGTAAAAACAATGTAAATAGTTTGGGTGGCCATTTGATGAATTGTTTAGCAGTCTTATGGCTTGGGGGGTAGAAGCTGTTAAGGAACCTTTTGGTCCTAGACTTGGCACTCCGGTACCACTTGCCGTGCGGTAGCAGAGAGAAAAGTCTATGACTTGGGTGACTAGAGTCTTTGACAATGTTTTGGGCCTTCCTCTGACACCACCTAGTATATAGGTCCTGGGTGGCAGGAAGCTTGGCCCCAGTGATGTACTGGGCCCTACGCACTACCCTCTGTAGCGCCTTACGGTCAGATGCCGAGCAGTTGCCATACCAGGCAGTGATGCAACCTGTTAGGATGCTCTCGATGGTGCAGCTGTAGAACTTGTCTTTAACATCATTTTTTTATGACTACCTCATCTCTGTACCCCACACATACAGATAATTGTAAGGTCCCTCAGTCTAGCAGTGAATTTCAAACACCGATTCAATCACAAAGACCAGGGATGTTTTCCAATGCCTCTCAAAGAAGGGAACCCATTGGTAGATGTCTGCTTTAAAAAATTAAGCCGACATTCAATATCCCTTTGAGCATGGTGAAGTTATTAATTACACTTTGGATGGTGTATCAATACAGAGTCACTACAAAGATACAGGCATCCTTCCTAACTCAGTACCCAGAGAGTAAGGAAACCGTTCAGGGGTTTCACCGTGACATCATTTAATGGCTGGGATTGGAGAAAACTGAGGATGGATCAACAACATTGTAGTTACTCAACAATACTAACCTAAATGACAGAGTGAAGAACAAAGCCTGTATAACAGCCTGTATAACAAAGCACTAAAGTAATATAGCTAAAAATGGGGCAAAGCAATGAACTTTATGTCCTGAATACGAGGTGCAGCGTGGTACGAGGTGCAGCGTGTTCATGCTTCTTTATTAGAAACCGAACACCAAACAAAACAACAAAAGAACAACGAACGTAACGTCTTGAAGGCTCACCAGAGCTAACAAAAACAACATCCCACAACCTAAAGTGGCAAAACAGGCTGCCTAAGTATGATTCCCAATCAGAGACAACGATAGACAGCTGTCCCTGATTGAGAACCATACCCGGCCAAAACAGAGTCACAAATCATAGAAATAAAGAACATAGAATGCCCACCCCAAATCACACCCTGACTAAACCAAATAGAGACATAAAAAGGCTCTCTAAGGTCAGGGCACATTTTCCATATTTTCAAGCATAGTGGTGGTTGCATCATGTTATGGATATGCTTGTAATTCTTAAGGACTGGGGACCTAAAACCTGGTTCAGTCTGCTTTCTACCAGACACTGGGATATCAAATTGTATTTGTCACATGCGCCGAACAGGTGTAGACCTTACAGTGAAATGCTTACTTACAAGGCCTTAACCAACAATGCAGTTTTGTGATTAATAAATGTTAGGTAAAAAATAGATAAGAAAAAAAAAAAAAAAAAAGCAAATAATTAAAGAGCAGCTGTAAAATAACAGTAGTGAGGCTATATACAGGGGATACCGGTACAGAGTTAATGTAAAATATTACATTTTGTGCACCAGCTGTTTACAAATATACACAGACCGCCACCGGATATATACACAGACTGGATGAATTCATCTTTCAGCAGGACAATAACCTAAAACACAAGACCAAATCTACGGTGGAGTTGCTTACTAAGAATGCAGTGAATATTCCTGAGTTGCCGAATTACAGTTTTGACTTAAATCTGCTTGAAAATCTAACAATGATCACGAGCCAATTTGACAGCTTGAAGAATTCTTTAAAGAATAATGGGCAAATGTTGTGCATTCCAGGTGACAATCCCGAAAGACTCACAACTTTAATCTCTGCCCAAGTTGATTCTAACATGTATTGACTCAGGGTTTCAATACTTATCTAATCAACATATATTAGTGTTTTATTTAGGGCTCCCAAGTGGCTCAGCGGTCTAAGGCACTGCATCTCAGTGCTAGAGGCGTCACTACAGACACTGGTTCAATTCTAGGCTGTATCACAACCGGCCGTGATTGGGAGTCCGCCGTCCGGGTTAGGGTTTGGCTGGGGTATGCTGTCATTGTAAATAAGAATTTGTTCTTAACTGACTTGCCTAGTTAAATAAAGGTAATATTTTTTTACGGAGTATTTTGTGTCGATCGTTGACCAAAAAAAAGACATTTAAATCCATTTTAATCCTACTTTGTAACACAACAGAATGTGGAAAAGGTCAAGGGGTGTGAATACTTTCTGAAGGCACTGTGAGCAGAGTATTACATGGTCAGGAGGGCAATGGTCAGAGGAATGAATGATGACCTTTGTGACTGAAAACCTTTGCTCACTTTCTGTTTAACTCGATCATTGTCCAGGCCATGAACTATCAATAGCCTAATGTTTCTTTTTCTTTTTAAAGCATCTTTGAGATTCTTGAGATGCAATGAAAAGTTCTACATTTCTCCCTACCCTCCACTCCTCAACAAACCCCCCCCACCCCCCACCCCTCTCTCACAGGAAAGGCAGTGTTCCTGGCCAGGGACAAGCACCACCTGGCTGACCTGAGCCACCTGATTCGCCACGACGCCCCCTACCTCTTCCAGGAGTACGTGAAAGAGTCGCACGGTCGCGACGTCCGAGTGGTGCTGGTGGGCGGCCGTGTCATCGGCTCCATGCTGCGCTGCTCCACCGATGGACGCATGCAGAGCAACTGCTCCCTGGGTGAGTGATGCTGGACAGAGGAGAGAAGGATATTATTCTTGGACAATTTGTTTTTTATTCTTCTTTATTAAAACCGACACGTTTCGTTCGGCATGTAGCCTTCATCAGGGTTTTACAGACAGAAAATAAATGAGGTTTATGTGATGCTGTTTATGTGATGCTGTCACCACAGTGTCTATAGACTGGTTATCGCTAGAGAAAACCAAGGTCAGAGTCAAATCTGTTTTTTTATGGAGTTCTAATCTCTCGTGGACAGATAAAACGGCAATAATCTGTCAAGGCTCACGTAGAATTATGTGATTACGAGCAGGAGTGTTGATTATTTTAATGAATCGGGATTGGGCGAAGACGGTGCTTAAACTGGTGCAGAGATTTTTAAGCCTGTGTGTGTTTGATAAACGGTTTCCGCTAGATTCCACAGCCACAAAGTCAAAATTGTCTGTTTTGTAAGAATGCATGACTACAAAATACCGGCGACGGGAGGGGTTTGGCCAAGAGATTCCGTGTGCGAGGGAGGAGATTTCGCTTCCTTCCTTTGCACAAAGGTAATCACAATTAACGGCATTCCCCCCCAGAAGTAAATCAGAAAATTTTAAACTTTCTCACAGAAATGTACTTCTGAGTAACCGAGATTAATGGAGTTCCATAAAACAAATGTTGCTTTGTTATGTTATGTTATTTTCAATTAATGAGAATTTCTTTAGTTGGCTAAGATTTTTTTTATACCCTGAACGTGCTATTTCCATTAGTTTTGTTAATTTTGTGGTTCACAAGAGGATTCCAGTGGATTTTGCAGAGTCATAGTTTGTCTATGTTAGGAAACCACACCATATCATAGGGGACAGTAAGAGGAGCAGTGCACTTGAATTTGACCACAGAAGGACAATATAGTTAGTTGTCTTGAACGTGACTTTGTTATTGATGACAGACATGATTATGCTTGTCATAACATCTGCAGTTTTAGGCTAGCCGACACACTCATGTCTTGTGACATTTTGGGGTCATCGGTCATCAATTGTTCCACAGTTATATGACAAGTGTCACATGATGTTATAACAAGATTTGGTTTTGTCTTATGCAAGCATAGATTCTCAGTTGCTCTGGCTGGGTCATATAGTATATGATGTATGTGTTTGTCCATCCTATTTCTATCTATTTCGCTAAAATAAACACGAATAATTCCACATTTCACAAGACATCAAGAAATAGTTGTCCTGAGAATTGGTCACTGTTTTCTCTGTCCTTCTGTGATTCCTCGCTATAGAGGCCTCAGAATGTGAATAATGTCCATGTATGGCACACAGTGAACAGTCCACAGATAGTGGTGACGTGTGCGTGTGTGTGTGTGTGTGTGTGTGTGTGTGTGTGTGTGTGTGTGTGTGTGTGTGTGTGTGTGTGTGTGTGTGTGTGGTGACTGACGTCCCTTTCCGTTGTTCCCTTCTTTCCCATAGGCGGCGTGGGGATGATGTGCCCGCTGAGCGAGCAGGGCAAGCAGCTGGCGGTGCAGGTGTCCAACATCCTGGGCATGGACGTGTGCGGCATCGACCTGCTGCAGCTCAACGACGGCTCGTTCGTGGTGTGCGAGGCCAACGCCAACGTGGGCTTCATCGCCTTCGACCAGGCGTGCGGCATGGACGTGGCAGGCATCGTGGCCGACCATGCTCTCTCGCTGCTGCCCAGCCGCCTCACGCGCAAGATGTCGCTGCTCTCGGTGGTGTCCAGCGCCAGCGAGACGAGCAGCGAGCCCGAGGTGTGTCCGGCAGTCAGCAGCGTGCTGCCCGAGGCCGTGTGCAACATGAGCGTGGGCTCTACTTCTAGCGAGAGCGACCCCGAGCTGGCCGATACCACCCCGCAGCCCCCGAGCCGCCAAGCTGGCCCCAGCCCGGTGCTACCCGACCTCCCCGACCCGGCCTACAACTTCAACACCCTCCTCGCCAACGAGATCAAATTATTGACTGAGTGAGCTGGACACAGCCAAGGCACGCACGCACACTCACACACACTCAGACACACACACACACACACACACACCCACAGACACACACACTTACAAACACACACGTGAACATTTGGCGGTGGACATTCCTGTTGCAGAGCACAAACACAAACTCCAATACACGTTACACAGGCAGGATGTTACATGCAAAAGCATGAGCTGAACAAACAAAAATGTAATGAAAAATGCCATGACCACATAAACTGACATGACGAACAGATGTAGACGCACGCGCCTTCTCATACTAACTTCCCCCATAAACACATAGAGATCTAAGGCTGCTCCCCTGACTCTTCTCCCCCACTGCAAACAACCCAGTTAGTTTACAACTGCAGTTGGTGGCAGAAGTGGGATCCAGAAGGTTAGCTGAATTACGGAATCTTTTTGTTTTCAATTGCTTTGTGAGGGTGAGTTGAGCAAGAGTGTTTTTTTGGGGAGATCCCTAAAGAGCGTTACATACACCAGCACATAGTCAACGGAAATCTGTCCATCCTATTGAGCGAGCACACACTACAGAACTGTATTTTGGAGAATGAGATTGATGCGTGGTCGTCGTTGTAGATCAACCACTGAGGACGTAGCCAGGCTTGATTTACTGTTGGTGAAATGAATTGTTTTGCATGGGATTTTCTCCATGACTGGGAGAGGGGTACACACAGAGGACTAGATAGACTGCCCACCAGCTCCATGTAGCAGAGGACAGACAGGTTACACTGTCACAGGGACTATTAAGTGCAGATTGGGGCCAATTCCATCTTCTACCTCAGTTAATTCTGGAAATAGGATGATTGAAAATCATCAAATACAAATCGTCATCACATTTCATTTGCATTAAATTCATGAATTGTCTGGAATCAAAATGGAACTTACCCCCCAACACTGAGGAGGAGCTCCTAAACACTGGATCTATGGTCTGACTTCCCTTCCCCTAACTCTTAATTGAAGATGTCAGAACATCTTAGAGCTCATTAGAATAACAGAACTGACCTAGGACCATTGCTTAGGAGCACCTTGTATAGTAACAACACTACACTATTTCCTCTCAAGAGAATCCATCTAGAAACACATAAGCATAGGTCAAGCACAATTGACCCAAAACCGAGCCTACAGTCACTCTGTTTTCAATTTCATGTTTTTAGGGGCTTCTTTTTATTCGCTTTTTTTTTTTAAAGCTTTTTACAGGAACAATAGTCAAACGGAGACTCTCTTATGAGACACAGTTTATTTTTCTTCATTTTATAGTTCTTGGGAAGAAAGTTGGATCCGTCTAGGAACAGTGAGTTACAGTGCGGAAGCTGTCACTACACCTACAAGAATAATATACCTCAAAACAGAACTTCTCACTGCCATAGAATAAACTACTTTGAGTCACACATATCTGCCAGCATCCTTGTGGTTTCAAGTGAGCCTTGACTTTACAAGCTTTGATCCCTCCATAGGACGTAAATATAGTCAAGTAAATTGTTTGTAAATAATAATTTTAGAAGTGTCCATGCTTACTAGTATCGGGCTGATATGAAAATCCTAGGGGCTGAAATAACTGTAAACTGTAACTTTCTAAACTTAAACATTTTGGTAAGCTATTGTGTACAACAGATTGGTTTGTACAGAACATGCAATGTCAAAAATAAAGTTTTAACAAAGAACATGCGTGCTAACATTTCTGTGGATTTGGCTAAATGCGGTTAATCGGCCTAATGTTTTGGCCGATGACAAATTACTGTTTATTCTTCTCAAGATAGCTAAACTTCATAAACTTGTACAAATAAAATGCAAAACAATACTATCTTTTTTTTTACAGTGTGTTTGATAGAATGTTACCGTTTCATTCCTCAAAAGGAAAACTTCTCCAGGGATATCTGTGGCCTAGAGCTTCTCTCTTGAGCTGTTGGTTAATTGCGGTAAATCTTCTACCACTCAGCCTTAAAAAAAGACCTATCCACTACGTATCAACTCTGGGGCATCCGCCATCAACCAAAAAGCATTCGCAGCAATCATCCAAAGCACAAGCCACCCTACTTTGTGCCACTTAGTGACTAGACATTATTGTTGAGGCCCATAACCCATATGTAGAAGGCTTCTATGTCAAACAGTTGACTCTCAAACATAACTCAGGGAAGCAGCCTTGATCTCATCCCCACTCCTAAGGCATGTGACATATCCATCCTAGCTACAGATCTGCCTAAAATGTGTATTGATGACAAACAAAAAAATAAATGTTAAACTATTAAAAAATGTGGTGTACCATGAAGGTTAACGTGCACTTTTTTTCCTTGCTTGTTTTATGATGTTCAGTGTTTTTTCCGCTAATCTATGGTATTTTTTAAGGAAAAAAGTGGTTTGTGTGCACTAATCTTGTCTCAAATAAAGTGAGGCCGCTGTGAAGCTTGATTTTTGTGGGGGGCGATTTACTAACGGTCTGGAATCTAACAGGGGTCTGAGGCAGTAATCACAAGCGCGCCAAATGTGAACGTGGCAAAGAATTTGTGACTTTTTGGGGAAAAGCTGTCAAGTATCTCAGCGGCTCCCCTGGGATTTAACACCATTTACAGTACTGTGATTTTTCCAGCATTATGAAGTATCCCTCTGAGAACTGTGATTCCCATGTACTTGACATAGGGCCACGGGGTCTGTTCATCACCATAAGTCTAAGTCACCCTGCTTCCTTCCACAGCTTTTGGGTGATTGGTCTACAATTGTTGTCCCTTTTTTTTTTTTTTAAGGTTACGTTTATTGTGTTTTTTATGAAGCCTGTGTCATTCCACATTCATTCTTTTTTAGATTAATGTAAAGCGAACACATCCTCTAGACCTTAAGACTAGCCATAGGAAAGAATTCAAGGACGGCCATTTTCTCCAATTTATGCATTGTTGGAATAATATCCCTTTTCACTACATTCATATAACCTACAGCATATCTAGATTCATTTACTCAGTATGGTTCAGTATGTGTCCAAAAACACTTAAAATGCCTTATCATCCCAATTCCTTTGTGGACACTGATAGGAAATCACGGTTCAAACTGGCCTGGCAGCACCCCCAACTAGTCATTGATTTCATCTATCCGGTCTTTTCCGATCAGTGCCCATCATAGGAAGGAGACAAGGAACCAATTGACGAGAACAGGTTACACTGGCTATTCTATTTATGACATGGCTAAAGCTATCAAATTGGTGCTGGTTTGACGATGTAACACTCCAAGCCTGTTCTGTACTGACCTCTGCTGTGTGAAGGGTTTGTGACTATCCTCATTGGTGACTGTGTACACAACACTACTTAAAAGTTACTATTTATTTCTGAATTGCTGCTAATGTGTATTTGGCTCATATATTTGAAAGGGAATTGAGGAATCCAATGTGTCTCTGAGTTTCTCTGCCTCTCAACACATAGGAAATGAATCTGAATGCCAAAAACAAGCATTGTTGTAAAAATTCAATACTAATAATACTAGTAGTGAAATGATTTTAACATTTATTCTTTGTGTTTTGATATAAATAATAATAAAGACATGTCTGAAATGACCTGTACATATGTAGGACTTGAAAGAGTTCCTTAGGGTGCTTTCATCCATCCATTGTTTTCAGAAAATAACCTGAATTTGCTCTAAGGTTTACAATATTGATTGATATATTTAGTTGATCAATAAACTGCTACTGATATGCCCTATTTTTTTTCATGATTTGATTAAACTTTGTGGGTTCAAATACAAATTCAATATAATCCATAACACAAGAAATGTCACCTTCAAACCATCTGTGTATGATGAAATATTAAAAACATATATAAATGATGACGTTTTGGACCACTAATGCCATGCATCTGCAGGCTCGAGTCATGCAAGAATTTTGTGTGAAGAAATAGGGTCAATCATTACTCTTATCATTATTATGTGAACCATTTTGACAGCATGGCAAAAATGGATCCTAAATTTGGTTGTAGCTGATATATTTACTAATGCAAAAATTATGTAAAGACACACCTCTTTTTTTTATTCAAATAAAATGAGTCATTATTCAAAACAGACATGTGTTCTGTCACTATTCAAGTAAAGTTTCACTTACGTACAATGAGATGTCAGTATTATCTTATTAATGAAAACGGGGTGACGCTAATTTTGACAGACCGCCAGTTACCTGGTATTTATTTAGAAACTACACGGCAACAGTGTAATTGCATACTTAATACCCACAAATGGGAATAGAAGATGTCTCAAGTGTGGACATATATGAGCCTGAACGTCACATCTGAAATGTACCTCTCCCAACATGTCTGCATCATGGGTCTTTTGTATTCTCAACTCAAAAACACACATACCGGTATGACACATCCTTACTGTTCAGTCAAATCCTATCAGAAGTTACCATGGAAAGTCACAACATCTTTTATTCTGTAATGATTCTACTATGGCCCATTTTTTCATGTATAGAGCGTGCTTCTTTTGTGTTGAGTTGAGGAGGTAGCCGGCAGGTGGATGGACAAGCAGTCAAGAAGACAGGCGGTCAGGCAAACGGGCAGTCAGCTTGCGATGGTAAGGTGTGGGCCTCTCTCTGCTGCCAGCTGCAGCAGGCTCTGGATGGGCTCTGTCAGGCTATGGTCTGGGACCAGCTGGCTGGACTGCAGGGCCTTCCTGCCAAACTCCAGTGCCTGACAACACACACAAACACACACACACACACACAGTAAAGCCATTGCACCCACTGCCTGTTGTGTGTATAAAACAGTATATTCATTTATATACGTAATATGTATCACTGTAAAACTGGGCTTTGCCCCAACAGTCTCTAAAAGCTTCCTTAGCACCATGCTCACTGATCTGAAAGGACAGTTGAAAACATATCCAGTCCTTTGATCTATCAGCGGCTATGAAGGAATGAAGACGAGGAAAGAAAAGTATTTGGAACTACTGAGACACTGCCTGGGACGTTTTACAAACCAGACAAAATACATACAAATCTTCTGATGTTAATGCACCATGATGAAAGGTATTGAACTGAAATGATTCAGGCAATATCTAAAAATGTTTTGTTTATTGACAAATGTAGCAATGGAAATTAAGTGCAGTCAGTATTTTGGATAGATTCAATAAAACCTGCCACAGTAAGGCTTATTCAGTATCTTCATCCATACCAATGCAGCCAGTTTACACACATGCCTAATTCTGGAAGCATCCAACAGTAAAGGGAATCTAACTTTTTCCAGTTATTACGGACAATAGGGAAAATAGATATGTTTATACACCACTACTGAAATATGGTATTGAATGAAAAATGTGTCCTTGGTTTTCCTGCTTTTTCATTGTCTGTCATGCCTAGCCAGACTATAGGTGAATTTCAGTCATCTCTAATAGTGGCTTCCTGTCCTCATATTTCTCCTTCAACCACACTGATCTGAAAGAACATAGCATTTAAAACCAAGTCTCCTCTCTGGCTTCTCCCACTTTCCTTTTCAGATCAGTGCAGATGAGGTATAGGTGACAAGCAACTGTCATTAAGATGCACTGTAATGGCTAGCCAAGCTGAGCTTCATTCAACCCCCATTGAAGGTCGATCAATCATAGCCTGCTCCAGATCTCTACTGCATGTCCTTTAGACAACTCCTCTTGCTATCTTTGTTGTCATGTGACGAGAGCTGCTGCTCCTGATCCCTGCAACAACAGCGAGGGAGGGACTGGAGAGATCGAAGCAGACATGGGACAGTGGGAGACGTTCAGGGTTTGTGTGTTATTTACTCTCGCCAAGACATTGTGTCCTATTGAACTAAAGACCATAACTCAGGGTTTTTCCAAACTCATTCCTCAGGACCCCAAGTGGTGCACGTTTAGATTTTTGCCCTAGCATTACTCAGCAGATTCAAATAATAAACAAATCATCAAGCTTTGATCATTTGTATCAGCTGGCACTACTCAGCAGATTCAAATAATAAACTAATCATCAAGCTTTGATCATTTGTATCAGCTGGCACTACTCAGCTAATTCAAATAATAAACTAATCATCAAGCTCTGATCATTTGTATCAGCTGGCACTACTCAGCTAATTCAAATAATAAACTAATCATCAAGCTCTGATCATTTGTATCAGCTGGCACTACTCAGCTAATTCAAATAATAAACTAATCATCAAGCTTTGATCATTTATATCAGCTGGCACTACTCAGCTGATTCAAATAATAAACTAATCATCAAGCTTTGATCATTTATATCAGCTAGCACTACTCAGCTGATTCAAATAATCAACCAAAACGTACACCCCTTGGGGTCCCCAGGACCAAGTTTGGGAAACGCTGCCATAACTATAAATACCTTATCCCCCCTGACTCCCTTTCTGATGCATTAAACTCAGAGACTCCCTCCTTGGGTAATTCGTTGATCAATGGGATTGAGTGACCTTCACGAGGTCAACTATTAAACTTCTCCTGGCAAATCATTCTCTCCATTTGCATGACCTTTCTCCTTTCTCATAGATATGCATACTAGCTACATCCCTGGATAACACTCCCAAAATCCCCCACTAAGCACCAGCATACTTGTGAGATCAGAGAGAAGTTGCCTGGCCAGAAGCCCGAGGAGGGCAGTTAGAGTATAAGGCCAGTCGCATCGAGTCCCACTAAATCCCGCCAGAGTAATAATCTTTAAAGCTTTACCAATTAGAAACTAATCCTGTCTCTAGACAGCGCTCCATGGGAAGCACACGGTGGAGGGAAATGTATCAGGGTGTCACCAGTAACCACCAGATCACTGGTCATCATAACACCTCACCTTGCCTGGGGATCCTCCTAGGAACCACAGCATGGCCAGAGAGTGGGCCACTAGGGTGTTCTGGGCCGTAGCCTGCTTGGGGCTACTCTCCTGAACCTTCAGCATGGCCCTTAGCATCTGGTCCGCTTCCGCCTGCTGAGCTTCATCTGCATGGAGATCAATACAAAACACACACACATTTATGCTAATGAATTCACTTCCAGGTCAAAACTAAACCTAAACCGCACAGAACTATGGGCCTACAGATCAGCGGTAAGGGTCTCAACATCATGAGTTTTCAGGGCAGAATTATTGACTGTGACCACTGAATACTAACTGAAATATAGGTTTCCTGCTTTTTCATTATCTGTCATGCCTATAGAAGAATTTCATTTATTTCCAATAGACTCTCACACAAATCATGTATGTAAATGGAAGATTTGGGGTGGTGGGGGGACTTTATATTTCACTGACAACAACCAAACTGTAAGGAATTCCAGTAGGCATAGCCTAAAACAGATCTTCCTGATTCATTCCCATTGTTTAAGTGAAAGACGGACAATTTATGGCTGGGCAAGTTAAGCCTGCTATGTGGTTGTCCCATTAGGCAGGGGCTTTATGGGCATGGGGATCATTTGAAAACGCACACACACACACACACACACACACACACACACACACACACACACACACACACACACACACACACACACACACACACACACACACACACACACACACACACACACACACACACACACGGATTGGTTTTGTATAAAGCGCTTTACATTGTTTATGTGTTTGGGGTGGCCGTGGCAGGGTCAACCTACTTCATCCACCACCAATGAGTAGATGTAGCCTACAGTAGCACCCAACCTGGGGCGCGCATAACAGCCATCCTGTGCCAGAATGCTCATAATAGAAGAGAAGACACATCCCAGCAGAAACTGACCGGTGTGAGCTAACAGCAAGCTCATTCTCTGCAGTGGTGGCTCGCCTGAAAATCCTGGGGAATTGCATTGCCGCTAACAAGCTTAGCATCGTGACTAGGGCAGGGCAGCAGCAGAGAGGCGGTGTCGGATGCTGCGACAGCCAGAGATGTGTCATGAATGGTCTTAGTCAGCCCCCAGCACTGTCGATTTAAAGCTGGGGTTTAGCTCTAGGATAGCACGTCAGGGTAAGATGCTAAATTTAGCGCCACTGACCTTATTTTCAGTGATCCACGAATGAAGCCAAATGCTGTTGGGCTGGTGGAGATGATGATGCCTACTGATGTCATCAAGCCACTTAGAGCTGGCAGTTGTGTTGTTTATTAAGTGTGTGATTGGCTGCAGCATGTGGCTGTTAGTGAGCCCACAGAATTAAATAGACCAATTTAATTTAATGTATCTCTGTGTGTCAACAATTTATTATCATCTACCATCAATCTGTTCACAATGGTTCTTGGTATGGACTTTGACTGAAGGAGCTGAGGCTAATTCAACAGCGTCATAATCTTCATTTATTTTTTATTTACCTAAATTTAACTAGGCAAGTCAGTTAAAAACAAATGCTTATTTACAATGACGGCCTACCCCGGCCAAACCCGGACGATGCTGGGCCAATTGTGCGCCGCCCTATTGGACTCTCAATCACGGCCAGTTGTGATACAGCCTGGAATCGAACCAGGGCCTGTAGTGACAGCTCTAGCACTGAGATGCAGTGCTTTAGACCGCTGCGCCACTCGGGAGCCATTATCTGATCAAGTTTCCATTTTAATTTAGTCTTGGTTTGAATGATTTGTCAAGACATAAACCTGTTGATGCACTACACATATGCGCACCACCAAAGAATGTATACATATTTCTCAGCAGTGCTTGGTATCTATTCGATATGAAGCTGTACCCACCAAAAGAGTGCTCCAGCATCATGGATCCTGGAGTATGAGTCTCCAAAAGTTTGGTGAGGTGAGAGTGCCATGTACTTGCTACCTGTAAAGTCAGACACAAAAAAGTAGTCAGGCAAACTAACACACCAAAACACTATGTTTTCATGGACGCATTTGCTGTTTTAATGCTACTAGACCAGTAATATAATCACGATAACACTACAGTCAGGCACTTATTACTGTCAGGCACTTATTTAAATTTTACCTCAGTGTATAAGGAACTGGCAATATCCATCTTTTCTTGCTTGATAAAGACATTGGCCATCAGAAAGTAGCCACCACAAGTGACAATGTTATCCAAGCCATACTCCTCACTGGCATAGTACACCTGAAAACCAAAGACACAGGTTCAGATGTGGAATATTGCAGCATATTATACCGCTATTCAAATAGGTAGTCAAAGTGCATTCATAATTCCTGAGATTCTCCACTGGTACTTATGTTTGGCATGGGGATAGCAACCTTCAGTGAACACGGAGCTAACATTTTGGACATGCAAAAGAGCATATGTATCAAGCGTCTCAGAGTAGGAGTGCTGATCTAGGATCAGGTTAGCCAGCACTTCTACTCTGAGACGCTTTGTGAATACAGGCCCTGATTGGTTAAAAACAATATTGTAAAACTCCTTATAATCTGCACTGCGATCATTGCGTTTTCAGATTTTTAGGGTTGGGTATGTTACTTTCTAAATGTAATCCATTACAGTTACTAGTTACCTGTCCAAAATTGTAATCTGTAACAACTTTTGGATTACACAAACTCAGTAATTCAATCTGTTTACTTTCAGTTACATTTAGATTACTTTCCCCTTAAAGGTCCAGTGCAGTCAAAAACTAGATTTCCTGTGTTTTATATATACTTCCACACTATGAGTTTGAAATAATACTGTGAAATTGTGAAAATGATGATAATGCCCTTTTGGTGTAAAAGCAATTTAAAAAGACTACCTGAAATGTCAGCCTGTTTTGGTGGGATGGATTTCTGGCCTGCCTGGTGACATCACCAGCTGCTAAATTAGTTAATAGATCAATAATAAAGACTGCCAATAACAGCTAGCTTTCAGTTTTCCCGTCTCCACTCAGGCCACTCCCAGACCGTCCTTGCTGAACACAAATTGTTATAAATTTTTTTAAACAATTTTAACTGATAACAATTACAGTAAAGTACTTAATTGTTACCCAGAAAGTAGTTGATATTGAGATAAAAATGGCTGCATTGGACCTTTAAGAGGTGCAGGTTCTGTTTTTCGACATTAACCTTGTTCTGGAGGCAGCTCTGCACAGTGGTTACTAGCTGGCACAGCCACAAAGTCAGAAAATCAGATTTTAAACTGAACCCTAACCTTACCCCTAACCTTGACCACACTGCTAACCCTAATGCCTAACCTAACCTTAAATTAAGACCAAAAAGCAAATGTTGGTTTTCATACATTTTTACATAGCCAATTCTGGCTTTGTCGCTGGCCCATCTAGCGGAAATCGCTAAGTTCTGCCAGCAGTGTGATTCACATCAATGCGCTATGTAGATATCAATAATAACTGATATCAGTATCGCCCGTAGGCTACACCACTGCTGTCGTCCTTACCTCCAAATGTTTATTTAAACTGGATAATCTTTGGATGCAGACAGCAGTTGCACCTTGGAAGATATACTTGGACTGTAGCCTACAAAAGCCTATTCCTGCTCTTTTCCCACGATCCATAAAACACACTTGGTGTGTCATCATAGTGGTCTCTGACTTGTGGTTTAAGTTTGTTCACTCAGGTGGAACAAACTTAAACTTGTGCCTTTTTTCAATGCTGATTTGAGTGTCATTGATAAAACAGAAAGTTGTCAAGTTATCATCTAGTTTTTCAAAAGTATCTATAATCTGATTACAATATTTTTGCTGGTAATGTAACGGATTTCAGTTCGTTTTTTTTGTAATATGTTACATGTAATCCGTTACTCCCTAACCCTGAAATTAGTAAATATGAAGTAGACCCACTAAATCCCATCTTTTCACCAAAAGAAACAAAGAGAGGAAGCCACTTTATACAATTGAAATGCACCCCTATAGTTCGACTGCCATAGTAAATCTGTGGTTTTGAAGCACTGGTAGATTTGACCACTGATAAGCTTTGACACTCACGTCGTTGGCAAAGTGCAATAGCGCTCCCTCCAGGTTTTCCGTGGCGGTGTAGAGGCGACCCAGGTTGCGGTGCAGCTGGTGGCGGACGATCTGGCTACACTCGGGCGTCTTCATCACCGTCCACTCGGCCTGAGACAGGTACCCCTCTGCCTGGGCCAGACTGCCCAGACCTGGGGGGAGGGGAGCAGAGGAATGGGTCATACGCAACACAACAACAGTCTACAGTTCAGTGGCATTGGTCACTCTACAGGTCAGAGTCATGTAGCAGGGTCAAGAGTCACATCCAGGTCAAAACTAAACTTAAACAGCACAGAACTATGGGCCTACAGATCAGAGGTAAACATCTAAATCTCAACATCAAATCATGAATCTACAGGGCAGGACTATTGACTGTGAATGCTGAACACTAGCTTGAGATCCACGTGCATATCTCTGACTTTCGCGTAAATGGGAGATTTGAGAGGGAATTCAAATCAAATCAAATTTGATTGGTCACATACACGTGTTTAACAGATGTTATTGCGGGTGCAGCGAAATGAAATTGCACGGTTCCCAAGTAAGATTCGGCCCGAAAGGAACGGATCACAGTGTTTCAACAAAGAGTTCGACACAGATCAGCAATGATTTGAGTTCAACACAATGCTGAAAATGGACTGAAGACACAGTGCAGGTTCTCTAAAATCTAATGTATCCACTACTACCCTTGCACGAATAATGTAAACACAATAGTATCTCATAGCTGCATTTGAATTGGTTTGGTCTCTGCCTTCCTGTGGTTCTTTGGTAAAACTGCCAGCTCATGGGGAGTTTCCTCCATCTTGTGACTCACCCACGTTTGCCTCCGCCAGCAGGAGGTATGCAGGGACCAGCTGGACAGCACTGGGGCCGTAGACGTCCATAGCACAGCGCAGGGAGAGCTGGGCGGCAGGCAGTGACTCCTGATACTTCCCTTCAAACAGCTTCTTCTGAGCCACAGCCCTGGAGATCTCAATCAGCTCCTCCTAAACAGAGGTTACACCAGGAAAAGACATTACAGTTACAGTACAGGGCATGCATTTCAGTAGGTTGTTTCCGCACAAAATCAAAGTTATCAGACATTTCTACAGACATCATTTGCGATTGAGGGCTACAGATTTCAAAAATTTTGTATAGGCTCTTATTTAACAGATGGCATGAAATCATCTTGTACTCAAATAACTCTTTAGGTATGCAAATGTCTGACAAAACATTGATTTGAGGTTCAGCTATCTCTATTCAGGTTCATATTCATTAGACAACAAACAGTAGAAAAGGACTGAAAGAGCCTCCCTAACTGGACTTGTCCATAAGAATCGATGGTTTTTGTTTTCCTTAAAAAAAAAAAAAACGTTTCGCTTTGGTGTGCCCTAATGAATGAGACCCTGGTGAGTGTCTGATCCTCACTTGTCTGTGCAGTATCTGGGCACGGTGGTGGTCTCTGTCCGCCTGCAGGCTGTGGAAGGGCGTTGCGGTGCGGATGGGGATGAGCAGCTGGCAGATCTTCTCATGGATTCCTACCCAGTCAGCCTGCTGGTGTTCCTTGTCACTGAAAAAAAGAAAAAAGAGACATGGGCTGCATTCCAATCTCCAAAATGGGCTCCCTTCCCTTTGTCCTAGCTGACCCCGCTGTGCGAATCACACAGGACTGGATGTGAGCAATGTGGTTTCTCACAGTACTTACTTTCACCAAATGGCATTTCTTGTTTTCAGGAACTTTGTTTTGAAGACATTATAGCTGTACCTGTATGCATTGGCATGTAATGCGCAGATCTGTCTACAGAAACATTTTAAAGGACACTAGACTAGATAAGACATCAGTCTGCCTGCATAAGTCACATTGCCTTCTCTAACAGTTTAATAAGAAGGCATAGGCCTAAGCTATGATTTGAATCCTTCCATGTGCAACATCTTTCAATTCCCCTAAAGGTATCCTAAATTGTATGCCATTAAATAACAGGTTTATAATTTCATGCATCTTGCTATTTTCCCAATGCGTTGGAACTGTCTGAGTTTCCTCATGTTTTCTTTCTGCGGTGCTTGAACATTCCAATGTGTTTTTACTGGTCTGGAGTATCAGTCACGTCATGGCAATAACACAGCATATGGGCTGGCTCACAAGGGCTGAAATGTGCATGCACTTACTATGCACTCACACAAGAGTCAAGGGGATCCTAAGGACACAGACCTGTACTTTCTCATTCATTGAAGGTCCCTAACTCTGAGTCTGTAGACCATAATGTATGGTGTGTTTGGCTAGTTGGGATTGTAGCTGTTGCTCCGCAGCATGGCAATGTTTATGCAGCCCCTTGGCACGGAGACGTGTATTAAATCGGGACGTAGGCAGACAGCTGGCCCCAGAAGTAGGCTAGTTTTTCTCTTGTTTTGGAGAATACTTGCAGGGTGAGAGAAATGCATTTTAAAAGAAGAGATGCAGCAGGGGGAATAGAGCCAGGGATATAACACACTTTTAAGCTCCCTCAGAGGGAATGGATTTAGTGTCTCATCCCTTAAAGCTTAGGCCTAGTGGAAGGCTGTCACCAAGCACTAGGCCATATTATGTATAGTGCTTTCAGAAAGTATTCATACCCCTTGACTTATTGCACATTTTGTTGTGTTACAGCCTAAATAAAAAAAATTATACAAAATATTAATGTCTCACCTATCTACACACAATACCCCATAATGACAATGACATAATGACATGAAAACATGTTTTTAGAAATATATTGAAAATGAAATATCTCATTTATATAAGTATTCACACCCCTGAGTCAATACATGTTAGAATAACATTTGGCAGCAATTACAGCTGTCTTTCTGGATATGTTTTTAAGAGCCTTGCACACCTGGATTGTACAGTCAAATTGATTATTGATCATTTCTACATAACCATTTTCAAGTCTTGCCATAGACTGTGAAGTATATTTAAGTCAAAACCTAACCCGGCCACTGGGAATTTAATTAGATTTATTTAACCCTTATTTTAACAGGTAAGTTGCTGAGAACAAATTCTCATTTACAGCAACGACCTGGGGAATAGTTACAGGGGAGAGGAATGAGCCAATTGGAACCTGGGGATGATTAGGTGGCCATGATGGTATGAGTACAAGATTGGGAATTTAGCCAAGACACTGGGGTTAATACCACTACTCTTACGATAAATGCCATGGGGTCATTAGTGACCACAGAGAGTCAGGACACCCAGGTCACACCTGTACCAAACATAGACCTTTGTATTCAAGACGAACTTAATATCTTTGCCACATTTTTTAAAGTTTTACTTTAGTGCCTTATTGCAAACAAGATACATGTTTTGGAATATTTTTATTGTGTACAGGCTTCCTTATTTTCCCTCTGTCAATTAGGTTAGTGCTGTGGAGTAACTACAAGGTTGTTGATCCATCCTCAGTTTTCTCCTATCACAGACAAACTCTGTAACTATTTTAAATTCACCATTGGTCTCACAGTGAAATCCCTGAGCAGTTTCCTTCCTCTCTGCCAACTGAGTTAGGAAGAACGCCTGTATCTTTGTAATGACTGGGTGTATTGATACACCATCCAAAGACTAATTAATAACTTCACCATGCTCAAAGGGATATTCAATGTCTATTTTTGTTTTTTTACCCATCTACCAATAGGTGCACTTCTTTGGGAGGCATTGGAAAACCTCCCTGGTCTTTGTAATCACTGCTCGACTGAGGGACCTTACAGATAATTGTATGTGTGGGGTACAGAGATGAGGTAGAGGTCATTCAAAAATCATGTTAAAACACTATTATTGCACAGAGTGAGTCGATGCAACTTATTATGTGACTTGTTAAGCACATTTTTACACCTGCCATAACAAAGGGATTCCATCCTTATTGACTCAAGACATTTCAGCTTTTCATTTTGTATTAATTTGTTAAAAAAAAAAACGAAATAAAAAAACTGAAGACCGCTTTGACATTATGGGATATTGTGTGTAACAATGTGACCTAAAAAAAATCGCTATTTAATTCATTTTAAATTCAGGCTGTAACACAATTTCTTGGGGAAAAAGTCAAGAGGTGTGAATACTTTCTGAAGGTACTGTATTAGTAAGAAACGTAGCTCTCCCAAAAGTGACAAATTCAGCAAATACAGCAAACCAAGTGGCGAGGCTGTTTGGATGAAGAACGAATTAAGGAATGTGCTTTTAAATGTAGCATATCAAACTAGAAATTCAGTAGGACTTGCTATTACATAAGGGTGCACTCTTTCAGAGACCACATGATAGGGCTTAGGCATAATTCACTTGACATTATTCTCTTAAAAATAGCTAACTTGCTAAGCTAACTTGCTTTCCAACTGTTTCCAGTACCACATTTTGACTGAGGCAAACATAAGTCTGCTTTTAGTGTTATCTGACAATCTAGTAATACGTTTGTAGCTAGCTAAACACTGCCACCTAGTATTGAAACTGGTGAGATGTATTTTTCATAAAACTTAAAGTCAGAAACTTTTAACTACTGTAGCAAGTTGTTGTTCTTGTTGTGTAGCTAACTACTGGAGTCCACTAGTTACACAACAAAAAAAGTGGAGCCATATTAAAACAATGGCAATAATTATTTATGGTAATTTAAGTCCTATCTATGCTAGCTAGGTATGTCGACTACTAACGTTACTTCATAAACTTACCAGTAGAAAGTTACTCGACATTTGGTGCATTGCAGGTACGCAAGGTTTTGACAAAGCTCACATAGCTTTTTCGCTCCTTTTGGGTTTGCAAGTGGATTTATCGCTGACGTCAGTACCGAAACATGAGATTTACTCCTCGTTATTGAGCTCATGATATAATAAATACAAGTTTAGCCTATCTGCTATTGTCCGGTGAGAAAAACATGTTTTACAATTTGTTTCCTGAACGCTTCAAGTTGCTATGGAGACGACCTTTGCTTGTTTAAAAAAGAGAACAGCACAGAAACATAGGCATCCAACAAATAAAAACAGATTCGCGTATTTAAACGTTTGTTCTGTATAAACATATTGAACTTTTAATCAGAGAGATAAATAATACATTTTCCTGAATAAAAATGTGCTTGCTTCAGCTGTCCAAAAGTATTTTTGTGATAGTGGAATAAAGTTTACACTCAGAACGTGCAAATACTTGGATTATAAGGTTTTATTTTGTATCATTTAAGACACTGATGATTATGACAAAACTGAACATTTGTTTTTAATTCTTATACGGGAACTTTTTTGTACACTGAGTGTACAAAACATTAAGGACACCTGCTCTTTCCATGACATAGACTGACCAGGTGAATAAATGATCCCTTATTGATGTCACTTGTTAAATCCACTTCAATCAGTTTAGATGAAGGGGAGGAGACGGGTTAATGAAGGATTTTTAAGCCTTGAGACAATTGAGACATGGATTGTGTAGGTGTGCCATTCAGAGGGTGGACAAGACAAAATATTTAAGTGCCTTTAAACAGGGTGTGGTAGTAGGTGCCATGTCAACTAAGTCACACATAGCAGTCATTGTGGGTTTTGTCAATTTTGACTCATCTTGCTGAGCTCCACTGAGCATTTGACCTCTTTAACCTTCTCCATTATCTCCTGGATCATCTGCTGCATTTCTGACTTCACTTTCTTAACTGAAACAAAAATACATTTACAAAGAGATGTCTCATTGGTTTGTTCCTTACTAATGCATGTGTCCATCATCCACACACAGTACATACCAACTTTTCTCCCCACTCCCCCAGTGGTTTGTCAGGCTCCAAGTGAATATGTGGTTACGGGTTACCAGGGTGATGAGATTCCATCCAGTGAAAACACTGCCAGGCTCTTCTTCTCAATGTCTAGCTGTGGCTGGGGCCGAGGTTAAGACTTCACATTGGGCAGTATGTCTAGCTTTAGATTTCTCAACAACGTCTCTGAGTGTTGTGTTGACATCTACCTCATGTCTTTTCTGGAATCTCTTATTACAGAGTGGACACCGGTACTGGTCACTACTTCCCCAGTATCTACCGATACAAGCCAAGCGGAAGCTGTGGCCACATGTGGTGGTGACTGGGTCTGAGAACATCTTCAGGCAGATGGAGCACACTGGTGGACTGCTGGTGGCTGCCATAGCCTGGCAAGAAAGACACATGTTGCTGTTATTGTCATTGTTGTTGTTATTATTGTTGTTGTTGTGTCTACCCCTAAATTTCAATGACTCCAAGACAAGTTCCAAAGACTATGAGACCAGTGTTTTCCATGTATTGTTTTATTGCTTGTACATTGAACAGTTCAAAGTATGACAGCTTGCTTGCGTTGAAAGATCAGTAGATAGCTGTATTCAGACCTTTGAAGGGGTGTCAGTAGACAAAGATGTTGTCAACAGAAAATGTTCAAACAAGTGATAGAAATATAATAGTGTTTTGTTTGAAGTTTGAGTCATTATTTGAAGATCTACTCTGTGGGCCAATTACATATTCAATTAAATTACATCAAATGTTATTTGTCACATGCTTCGTAAACAACAGATGTGGACTAACAGTGAAATGCTAGTGAAATGCTTACTTACGGACCCTTCCCAACAATGCAGAGAGAAAGAAAATAGAGAAGAAAAGTTAGTGCAAAACAGGTCAATGCAGAAAGTCCGGGTAGCTATTTGGTTAACTATTTAGCAGTCTTATGCTGTGGGGTACAAGCTGTTCAGGGTCCTGTTGGTTCCAGACTTGGTGCATCGGTACCACTTGCCTTGCAGTAGCGGAGAGAACATTCTATGACTGAGCATAGACTGAACAGCACTCTACTCCTCTATCTTTTCTCCCTCCTTCTCTCCCTTTCCCCTCTTTTCCTTTCTCTCTCCTCTCTCTGAGATTCTCAATTGGAAAAAAGTCTGTCCTCTCTGCGACTCCTCCGTCCTCCTCTCCTACCCGGAAAACGATAAGCGGTCGCCATAATAGGAGTGTCAATTTGTTTATGAAGCGAACAGAGGAGTTTTCTCCTCTCCTCGATAGCCTCCTTCGGCCGAGGATTCTCACGTTTATCTCGAGGCTCCCTATCGAGGAAGCATTTTGAAATCCGACACACCCTCTTTGAATCAGCTGTTGTTTTTCGCAGAAGAGAAAAGCATGCACATGTTCAAAAACAAAACGCTACTTATCTTTTATGTATGCTATGTCTGGCACCACATCAAATCAAGTCTTTACTGTAACTCTATATCCAATCTGCATCCCTTATGCCATTTTGGCACATTGAATGTCAAGTGTCTAGAGTGGACGTGCATGCACACTAATGATTCAACTCTGTCTTTGATCCTTTCCTGACATAAGTCCATTGAGTTGAATTGTGTAGTGTTATCTGTTATCCTAGGTCCAGGAAAACAACTTCACCTATAGTGACCTTGCTGCTATCTTCATGTGTGGATAGATCATTTCTGGGACAAAAACAACAGGATATGATCACTACTGGTAACTGTTACTGAATTAAATATAAAAGATGTACGTGGCGTGTTTTGTCCTGCAAACTGAAAATAAGAGCATTTCAATCAAATAAATGAAAGAGAATATAATAAGAAACAACTTCAACGCATATTCTATGTGTTTTATTTAGGAAAGTTAGAGCAGCTCTAGCTGATAGGACTACATATTGCAAGTACAAAAATATATTTCCCTATTCATATACATACATTTCAAATCAAAACAAGCTTGATTCTGCAATATATCAGGAACACTTCTTTGGCTGTTGTCATCATTGGCTTCATAAGTCACCCAGATTTACAATAAATACTGATTTGGAGCTTTCAGACTTTTTCAGACATAGATATTTTGGAAATAGGAAAAATATATATAATTGCCTGTAGCACTGTATACCGATGCTCTATAGGCTACTAAACATGCTATATTTAAAAGCTTCACCAGATTCGCTTTTATCCCAGATCCAATCAATATTTGGATTGACCAGAAATAGCTGCTTCTAAATGCCAACAAAGTAACAGACCCAGATCTGTACTCATGTGGTTGAGCTCCATCGCCTCTGATATTATTATAGCTCAATGTCAACAACTATGCTTTTCTGTTTGTGCTCAGTATTCACCTCTATTCCATGGTCACTCTTTCTTACGTAGGTGGATGTACATGACTCCACTGATGAGTAGCAGCGGCACACACACCCAGGCCAGTATGAAACAGTAGCCAAAATGTCCCTCGGTCAGCTTTCGTGAGTCCTGGAGGATCTCTTGGTTGTGCAACGTGTAGATGAGAGCAGCCGCAAATGCAGTGAGACCTAAGAGAATCAAAAGCCAGAGCTTAATTAGGGGTGTACTCACTGCTTAACTTGGACTGAAATAGGTGCCGCTACTCATTTTGGGTGGAGTTACTGTTTATATTTAGGTGCAGGAGCTCCACAATAGTTTGTAGCTAATATTCTGTAAGAGGCGCAGGAGCTCAAGCAGTAGAAAAGTTGAGGTGCCAGTACTCAGCTCCAGTGAGATCCTGCCCAAGTCAAGCACTGGGTGTACTGTGACAGCAAAATGACACATGTCTGTTGAACAATAGACAATAAAGCATCTATTCTATTCTTTCCTGTAACCCTCTTAAATGAGTCACATCAAGATAACTCTACTGTATACTGTGTTATGTTGTTGTCCCTGCCTGTTTCGGAGTTAAATTATTCTGTGTGCATTACCTCCCCATAATCAATGAAAAGGAGCATCAGGTGTGAGTATGTGCCCACACCAATCAGAGTGATGAATTGGCACCTCCCATCAGGTATAAAGAGCCTGAGTATGGACTGTTCTGATGAGCTGTCAATCGGTGACTGAACCAGGATAAAGATATCTGCCTATTCATAGCCACAGGAAGTAGGGGTGCTGAGGGTGCTGCAGCACCCCCTGATAAATAAATACATACATTACAGCACCCCAGCACAAAACATCTGCCCGCGGCCATGCGTCTATTCCAAGTTCGCATAAATCATCAGTACGAGTTTGCTTCCAGCTGAAAACGATAATTTGGACGAAAAAGTCACTAAAATGATATCCTGGATGTCCGCACGCATGGCAACGAAACGCCATGCACAATTTAGGATCACTGTTTATTTTATAGTGTCAAGAAAAGTCTAAAATAAAGGAAAGAAAAAATGAAATTAAGGGGGAAGTTAAGCACCCCTATGATTTGATTGATTCCATACTGAAGAGGGCTCTGCTGAAGAGGCATTTGTTATTGATGTTGTCGTAGGCCTACCGTGGCATGTACTCATGAACAAGCTAATGGTTCGTCTTCTGGTTATTGCAAAGCGGTTGACTTGGACTGTAACAACTGACACTCTATACTAGTGTTGAAATAATCTTATACTAGACTTTCATCAAATTGCTATATTAAAACAACCGTAACACAGCACGTAAAAATCTTTCAGAGGTAGGCTGAAAGGATTTGGAGACTGCAGTATTTCACCATAAGGGGACCTCGTTGGTCTTTCACAGCACGTGTGAATGTTTGTAAACATTATCTAGCACTGGTGGTTAGGACCATGCGCTTTTTCTGACCACATGATTTTAAAAACAACTACAACAGTCCTAGTGGCAGATAGAGATGGTTCATTGTTTCACTTCATTACCTGCAAAGACTTGACATAACCCGGTGAAGTAGAATAGCCCCCCTTTGGACATTGTGAAGAGCTGCCCAAGGAAAACCAGAAAGGAAACCGAAGAGAAGACCACAGACAGCACCATCAACACCTGGACTGATTGGAGCCACTCTGAGGAAGAACAAGGAACGATGTATCAATATGCACCTCAAACTGTCAGAGAAGGGAAGATTTCAATGATTTCATGGGGTAAAAAATATGTTTACCAGTCTCCTTGGAGGAGGCACACAACCAGGTTCCAGTGTCATTGTCAAATCTACAGTTATACCATAGATCTGAGTTCTCCATCCCATCCCATACCCACCAGGACTAAGAGGGAAAGAGAGGCAGTAAGTAAGTAAATGTGTTGTATGGTAAACACCTATTTTTTAAGAAAGGCTGAACTACTTTTATCACACATTTACATCTTAACTAACAATAATGAAAATATATATTGGTGAAGTAGAGCTCTCACCTTCTCCATGGTGGCAATGAAGAGCATGGCCAAGGTGATTAGATGCAGCAGGGTCACAAACATCAGCAAGTACGCCATCTGAACAGGGTCCCTGTCAGAAAATGGAGATTGAAATGTGGCTGAAATCACAGATGGTTTACACATAATAGGCAACATTTACTGTTTCAGTTTTGGCTTGGTTGGTGTTTTTATTGGTTTGAGGGCAGCCAAAACAATATTTTGATTATGGCAAAAAGAAACATGTGGTCTAGAATTAGTTCTTAACTGACTTGACTAGTTAAATGAAGGTTAAATTAAAAAACTTTAAAAACATTTTTAAATATAAAGTAATATTTGCAAATGTATGTTTTTCATCAGGTTCACATAACTGCCCCACCCCCACATCCACTTCATAACATAGTTATGCTTTCAGGGGTGTAACGTGTTTAAGTAAAAATACTTTAAAGTAAAGTTTTTGGGGGTATCTGTACTTTTCCTTTATTATTCATATTTTTTACTCTACTACATTCCTAAAAAATATTGCCTACTTTTTAATCTGATACATTTTCTCTGACACCAACATTACATTTCGAATGCTCAGGCAGGACAGCAATATGGTCCAATTCACACACCTATCAATATAACGTGTTGTCATCCCTACTGCCTCTGATCTGGTGGACTCACTAAATACAAATACTGCGTTTGTAAATTATGTCTGAGTATTGAATGGTGCCCCTGTCTGTCTGTAAATAATAAAAACAAGAAAATTGTGCAGTCTGGTTTGCTTAACATAATGAATTTAATGTATAGCATTTACTTTTACTCAGGTATCACAATTTAGAATGTTTTCAACTACTGTACTTAAGTACATTTAAAACCAGCTACCTTTAGACTTTTACTCAAGTAGTATTTTACTGGGGTGACTTTTACTTGAGTCATTTTCTATTAAGGTATCTTTGCTTTTACTCAACTGTGACAATTTTGTACTTTTTCCACCACTGTGTGCTCCTGAGCTCGAATAAATGTCACCCCAAACGCAAATGGAAAGTCTGAGCTGTGAAAATACAGGATACTCTCTTACATAAGGCCACAAAACAGAGAGCTATTTAACTATTTCTAAAACTGCTCTTTGACTGGTCTGTGTCACTGTAATAAACATCTATTTAAATGAGAGGGCGGGGCTGGTTGAAATAAAAATTGTGACAAGTTGTTTACTGAAGTAACCTCAAACTTCTGCTATGATGGAAAAGGGGAATAAGTGCTTCATAATTTGGAGGAGAAAACCGTTTGCGACTGGGATAACAAATGGTTTTAACATTAGCTTTATAACATTTAAACTTGTAACGAGCAAATCCAGGTTAATAGATCATACTCACATTATTACAACAACACTGCAAACATTGAACATAGTCATAATATAGTAGTTCTGTAGTGGTATGCTAGTTATAAACATAAAAATATAATTTTACCACAGGGGACATGATGAATTAGCCCAGCAAAAAGGGTAGAAGGATGAACACGTCTGTATAGATCTCTATCTTTAGGAGGGGCCCAATTTGGGGTGGGTATATCGTGATTGTCAAATTATACTATTAAATGAAACCAATTCCATCTGACAACTGAATGAAGGTCTTTGATGTGACGTAATGGTTGAGTTGAATGAGAATTAGCATGGAAATCAAAACATTAATAGAAAATGGTTAAAGTCACAAGCTTTCTCAATTCCATGCGTTATGCTCTGATTACTTCAGTCTGGTGATTTAAGAACATGTTTTTCTTGAATCTGAATCTGAAAAGTAGGCCTATAAAACATTTATGTAACAAACCTCTCTGGTGAATGTACTCCAGAAAGTCAGAATTATCATTGAAGAATCTCTACGCACCTTAGTTTGTGTATTTCACGCTCCTCTGAATCAAGCCTCTCTGTAAAAGTTTCCCCTCTGGTGGTCCTCTCCTTTCCTCTCTTGCCACGCCCCCTTTATTTTTTTCAATCACTCCATTTCCAAAGTTTCCATGAGGAGGAAAGGAGGAGGAATGCTGTAGAGTTAAAAAAAAAGAAACCCTAAACGCCCATTTCCTTTTAGTTGAACAGAGCTCCCTTTGCTCTGCTGACTCCCTTCAGTCCAAAATCACCATCTAAAAATGACTCAAACCAAACCCACCCTTGAGCGGTAGAACAGCAAGCCACATGAAAAGTTGTCTACTGTAAACCTTTCACTTTGAGTTAAAACCACATCTGGTGTCTGTCTATATGATCATAGTGCACTACTTATGCTCACCCCATCTTTAACTCCCAAAGAAAGATATATAAGAAAAAAGAACATTTAAAAAAAACTATTTTAGAGTGGGAGTGTGCTAGGCCTAAATGCGGCTGTACAGTACACAAACCATTATGTTAATTTTCATGGGCGTGTGGTGAGTTACAAAGTTGACTGGCAACAATGATATAGAAATGCAAATCATGCCACAAAGCAATTCAATTAAATGACACACAGAAGGCTAAATACAGTTATAAGGCATTCATTTTCAGAGGAATTTACTGTACTGACCGAAATAAATGTGGGTGCATTCTGGCCCTGCTATTCCACATGTTGGTGTTTTCAGGTTTATATAGATACAGAACAACTACATGTATAGAACGTAGTTTTTTGTACATAGTTTTATTGTTACCATTTCCTGTTTTGCATAAAATGATAAGAGCCACATATTTCTCCCCATCATACAATAGATAGATTTCCCCATGTATCCCCTGTATCGCCTGAATGGTATATTCCGTTGCCTAGGTGCTTGTAGAAGCGACCAAACTTGTCCACCCCTGCTGGCTACTGGATACACCAGTGAGTGTCTGCTGCACCTGGGCTTCGGCGCTAGCTAGCTAGCTAGCTAGGAATGTATGTATGTATGTATGTATGTATGTATGTATGTATGTATGTATGTATGTATGTATGTATGTATGTATGTATGTATGTATGCATGTATGTATGTATGCATGTATGCATGTATGTATGTATGCATGTATGTATGCATGTATGTATGCATGTATGCATGTATGTATGCATGTATGTATGCATGTATGTATGTGTTGCCTGGTGCTGGACGTGGCGGTGCAATAAGTTTGATCGAGCCAAGCGTCCAAGATTTGAAGTCGCTCAGTTGTGTCTACAACTATTAATTCATAACTTTTTGGCATGCATGCAGTCAGCGATCATTCGTTTTGCTGACGTTAGCAAGCGTTAACTCTCTGTGATTGCTAACGTTAGCAAGTCTTTCCTCTCTGGCGTTGTCAGACATTTTGGGCAGGATTAGGAATTTCATTCAACTCCAGCTGGCTAACGTTGCACTGCCTCTATTTTATAGCTAGCTAGTTAACTAAGGTTGTTAGCCTACTTGTTGTGAGACATTGCACCCTGAAATGTTATCAGTCAGACAGATATTAGTGCAAACTTCAGAGTTTCGTTCTCTGTAGTAGCTAACGTAACGTCAGTAACGTTAGACGATTCATAGACGCTAGCTAGTTAACTCGAGTCTAGGGATAAAGGCAGTAGAATGCCACCTTGGGTTTCTCAAGAGCAACTAACGTAGTAGCTGCTGCTGGACCATCATGACAGCTCCTCAATATATGTTTTTAGGGGGCTAACGTTAGCTAGCTAACTATAATCGTCTCGACTAAGCCTTGCTTAGCTGTAATCGTTTGCTCATTCCTTGCTCTGTTTATAGTTGCCCTGTCATCTTTTTCAGGTGATTGACTTGGGATGGAAGTTCTAAACTACTGTCTATGGATTTCACTGGCTTGCAACCATCGTTCTCATGCCTTTCAAACCACAATCTGTTCAACAGTATACCATGTAGCCTGCTACTTGGTAACTTTTTACTGAAGGAAACAGTTCATCACTTGCAGATGCAACTCCCTTGGATCTAGCTAGTGTATGGACATGGATCATGATGAGGTAAACTCAACCCTGAATTTGCTTATTTAAACGAGATAGGCATATGTATGAAGTGAGCCAGCTTGATAAGATGTTAATTTTAAAACTGCATGTCATGCAATGCAAATGTTTTAGTTGCTAAACTTCAGTAGCTAGTTCTTAGTCTAGCCCAGGGCCCTATTTGCCCTTATCCACATTCCTTTTGATTAGCTGAAGGGATTCAAGTGTGAAATGCTCTATCTAGAAACACGAATCCTTGATTGCGATACACTTTTGCAAGCCTTGATTGAATACAACTTAATTATCATCCAAAAATTACTTTACAAATACAAAAGATACACTCACTCTTAGCTGTTTTTACAGATTTCCACTAAGGTTTTTTGTGTAATACAGCTACACGAGACAACGTTTTTGTTGTTGTTCCCTCCCGAGTTTCCATTAGTTCACATTAGTTCAGGTAAATGTGCAATGCAAAACACCTCTGTGGGATTCTATAAAAAAAACGAACAGTTATGTTTTTGTATAATAATTTTTCTGTGATATGAAAGTTAAGTTCCAAAGGTTTCCAAAACCGAATCTCAAGCAAGTTTTATTAGCGTTTCTAAATGTAAAAACAGAGTGTCGGGATTGTAGTTCACATTGCCCAGCTGACGTCCATACCTCAACCCTAGGGCTGGCTGTATGCCCTCTTGGGTACTCTAGAGATAGGGCCCTATGTGATAGCAAAGTATGAGAACAACTGACAGTTCAATTGACAGTTCAATTCCATTGCAGTTTAGTCATTGTGAACTCACAACTAGCCTAACAGAACAATTTTGACTTGGCAGTAATATTTTCTGTTAGAACACAACAACAGGTGGGGGTGGATGAGACCTGATGCTCTGTGGCAGTTTCTTGAGCCATTCTGCCAACTAGCATGTTGAACAATGTCTTAGCCTTGTAGTCTCATCGTTGAATGATGAGCCGTTTCAGGTTACGGGGCTTGCAAATTACAGTATTGAATTCTATTTTAGGCAGTGTTTAGCGTTGGCAGGGGTCTCTTTGCGCATCTTCCCATGTGTCACAAAGGAGATCACATTACAGTTAAACTGACTGCTTTGCCGTTAAATCATTCAATCACACCAAATTGTACGACATGGCCTCACCTATAAAAAAGGAAATAACTATGACGTATAATTTTGTTTGTGTTTTGTTATGGCGCTCAGGTCCCGTCGGAGTTGGATCAGATTGCCCTGCGTCTGCAGGAGGGCGGCCTGGCTCCCTCGGCAAGTGCGGAGGAGTGTCAGCGGCACCTGTGGCGTCAGCTCCTGCATTGTGAGGGAGACCTGCGCACAGCTACCCAGGAGCTGCACACACTGCGCACACAGCAGGCCACCGAGATGAAAGAGGTGAGGCACGGAGCTCAGCAGACACCACACTCTAATGACTATGAACTGACTTGGGATCAGCAATTCCCACCACAGTTATCCCACTAACCGTTTTGAAGTAAATTACACAATTGGTTCTGGAACAGTTGCCTAAGATGTAATACACATAATAACACACCAGTCGCCACAGATGGTAGGCTAGGATCGGTTATCTGATGCCTAGTTCTAAAGAATGGTTAATGAGGCGTTCATATAACATTTGTGGTGAACCTCTGGTGAATAGTCTTGCCCATAGCTATCTAGTTTTAAATCAAATCTATGACCTACTGTATTCAGTCCACAAATTGCATTCTACATTTATTTTACATTTAACTCATGGTAGGTAGCAGTGTTTAGAACTGAAAACAGGCACCAAAAGTTCCAATTGGATTCAGTCAGCTCTGTCCAATTTAATACTGGTACTAGGAAAGTACTGGTCCGGTTCTCAATCCCATCCCTAATGGGGGGTAGCCTCATCCATGGTCCAATGTCATTCATGGATGGCTGTCGGTCTGTCTCAGGTGGAGAACTATGTGGAGCACATCCGTGGCCTGCTGGAGGAGCGTGAGTCTCTGACAGCCGAGTATGAGCAGGACAACGAGCAGCTCCATGCAGACCTCCAGCAGATTAGGCTCCAGCAAGGTATTTAGGCAAGACCAATGGAAGATGTCTTCACTGGCACGCACTGTTGTCACTTAGCACACTCTGTAAAAAGCTGGCTGAACAACAGTGTAGACGCAGAATCTTGCTTATTTCTATCTCCACAAATACCTGGGCGGTTGGGATTAATATCCGTTTGGGATTGGGCAAGATACTGCATTGACCCAATTGCTCTCCTTTCCACTGTCTGACAGATTCCCAGAGGAAGGAGGTGGTGGAGATGCTGGCCCAGGAGGACTTGGGTGAAATTGGCCTCAGTAGCACCAGTGAGCAGGTGGCCTACCTGCTGGTGGAGAGGGCCACGCTGTTGGAGAGACTGGAGGCTGCAGAGAGGAGGCTGGACACGCAGAGCCTCACAGGCAACCTCAGGGAGGTCCACCTGCAGGTAACGGACTATGTTTTTTTTTGTTATTTTCTACCTCGTTGTGTTACACAATGAAAGCTGTTTTCGAATACAGTCAATAAAATGTATTTCCAAGTCACGGTGTGGAGTTTTACATGTATGCGACTGTCCTGGGGTGTGGGGTTGCTGTGTTTCACAGGACGAGCTGGATCATATTCGCCACACTATGGAGGAAGAGTTAAGACAGCAGAGGGAGACCATGCAGCGTACCAAAGAAAGCATGAACCAGGTAAAGAGGGATAACTGTAGATATCTGGGTGGAAAACCTCCTTGCTTTAGACTAGTCAGCATCTCTCTCAGGTTGTGAAAGAAAAGAGATAAGGAAGTGAAGTCTGACTTTGAAGGACCAATCTGCAATTGCTACATAAATTTTTTGACTTTTAAATTCATTATATATACCCATTGATTATTGAATGATATAAGTTATAAATGCCTCATGAGCTTAGTTCAATTGTCGTACCCCATCAGAACCCAAAAATACAAACTCCTTAGTTTGTAAACAATTTGATTGTAAGCCAACACTGTATAGCCTAAAAACATGGTTAAAACCATAATTTTGATATCATGGATGGTCAGTTTAAATGGTTACATTTCTGGGTGTCACTTTCTTTATTGTTGAAACTGCAGATTGATCCTTTAATAAATAAATAAAAGTTTCCCTAACTCGGTCCTCTGGACCCCAAGGGTTACACATTTTGTTTTTTGCCCTAACACCACACAGCCGATTCAAATAATCAACTAATCATCAAGCTTTGATCATTTGAATCAGCTGTGTAGTGTTAGGGCAAAAATCCCACTTGGGGTCCTGAGGACCGAGTTTGGGAAATGCTGATTTAGCGTTTAAGTTGATACCGCTTTGACGCAGCTGGCATTGATCCTGGACAGTGGGGATACCCTCATAGGGTCTTTTGTCAATCCTTCTGCCCCGTGGTCTTTCTTCCGAAGGAGCAGCAGTCTCCAGCTCAGAGGCCTTGGAAGAAGCTGTTTGGCCTACGCAAGTCCTCACAAGGCACACACAATGGTGCACCTGTAGGTCCCCATCTTATCTGCCATATCCAACTGACCATGATACTGTAATAACTTGAGGCAAGACTGCATGGGTCAACTTTTCTGTGGTTCTTGTTTTTCAAGTCCTATTTCAGAGCCGTACTGGCAAGGCATCCACAAAACTGCTCACATTGCTAACCCCGGAGCCTCACTAACTGTTTAAATTATTTTCCTTTTAAGACTGGCATTTTGAATGGCATGGGCATGGAGAGTTATGGGTCTGGTGGAAATTGTGCACTTTATATGAAGCTCTGTAAACGTAATTATTACCAAGAGAAACAAAGTGTCAATATGTGGTTTTTAGTTGGGTTTCAGCTTCAGTACATTTATGTACTCTTTCAGATGCAAATATCCATAATTTTTACCACATGCATTTGTTTAAAGTTCTAACACAGACATGGTATCTTGAATCTGTAGTCTTTGCTCTCCCTCTGTTTCAGGTCCACAATGAGGACGTATCCCAGGAGCACTCCGAGCGCCAGCGGCTGGAGAGGGATCTGGAGGAGGCATCTCGGAGGCTCTCCATGGCCCACGAGGACATCCGCAGACTGACAGACAAGCTGGAATCTGCCAAGAAGACCCAAGCCATGTGTGGTATGAGAAAACAATTATACAATATTATCTTTCTCATTATATTGTACATGTAACTGCCCATATAAAATAAAACACCAACATAAAGTGTCTTAATAGGGCGTTGGGCCACCACGAGCCAGAACAGCTTCAATGCACCTTGGCATAGATTCTATGATTCTAAGTGTCTGGAACTCTGTTGCAAGGATGTGACACCATTCTTCCATGAGAAATTCCATCATTTGGTGTTTTGTTGATGGTGGTAGAAAATGCTGTCTCAGGTGCCGCTGCAGAATCTCCCATAAGTGTTCAATTGGGTTGAGATCTGGTGACTGAGACGGCCATGGCATCAAACCATTCAGTGACCACTCGTGCCCTGTGGAGAGGGGGACATTTTCATCCTATGGGGGCCTAGCCATGGTAGACAAAATAATGGCCAAAACAATGGCCTGCCCAGCATTTTTATACATGATCCTAAGCATGATGGGATGTTAATTGCTTAATTAACTCAGGAACCACAGCTGCTTTCAATATATTTTGTGTTCTTCACTTATTCAAGTGTTTCCATAATTTTGCCAGTTACCTGTAGTACCAAGCAATAACATGAACATCTTCTCAATTCTGAGGATTAATATAAATGAGAATTTAATTGATATTCCCCTACACACTTTCTTAGTACACTATTTGCTGGGCAGTTCATGGTGTAATCCTGCAGTCACACGAATACAATTAGCATTTGGTCTTATCAATCTGTGTTACGGCCCAACAATAACTGGAAGAGATACCATAAGTCAAACACATCAATACATCCCAAGTCAGAAGTTTGGCTTCTTGTCATCAGATGATTGTTGGAAGGGTGGATGGTGTAAGTTGTTTGGCGTGAGTGGTGGTGGCAGCAAGAGTACAGAGTAGGAGAAAGTGGTTGAGTTGCCACCCTGGCTGCACATTTGTGGTACCTGAAAATGGCAGAACCCCTGTAGTGGACAGATCGGTAAGCCAGCAAATGACTGAGGATAAACAGGAGAATGCAGCAGGAAATTCCGGAAAGGAGGCGAGGCCTATCTTTATCAATGGATTGGATCATTCTGAACCCCACTGTATATATCAAAAAGGGCTATAAGAAAGACTAGGAATTTAGGTAGCATACTGTATAATTAAGCAGTAAGGCCCGGGAGGGTGTGATATATGGCCAGAATACCACGGCTAAGGGCTGTTCTTACGCACAAGGTAATGAGGAGTGCCTGGACACAGCCCTTAGCTGTGGTATATTGGCCATATACTACAAACCCCCGAGATGCCTTATTGCTATTATAAACTGGTTACCAACTTAATTAGTGCAGTAAAAATAAACGTTTTGTCATACCTATGGTATACGGTCTGATATACCATGGCTGTCAGCCAATCAGCATTCAGTGCTCGAACCACCCAGTTTATAATACATGTTTAACACTTACTTTTAAATACTCCTACAATATTATAATAATAACACATTGATTTCTTATGATTTTCACACACAACGGGAAAAAGGAATATGCCGCAGTGTTGCATCACCATGAAAGGATTGCTAATGTTCAGGAGGGAAGTTCATCCCTTTACACCATAACATGAGAAATGTTGGGAATTTAAAACAATTATTTTTAAACAATTTAATCAGTGTGATATTAGTGAGAGAAATGCTGGCGTAATATAAGTGTGTAGCCTGCTCTTAAAATCATGTCACAATTTGTCATTTGTAAAAAAATGTAGGACCTGAGCTTGAGCGAACTGGTCAAGAGGTGGAGAGCCTGAGGAAGGAGGTGGACAAGCTGAAGCAATGTGGTGCGATACTTGTGTTGCCTTGACCTTGATAGTTCCTCTTCCATCATTTTTTTTCACAATCCATATTAACGCATTAAGCATCCCGGAGTCGCCTCTTCACTGTTGATGTTGAGACTGGTGTTATGCGGGTACTATTTAATGAAGCTACCAGTTGAGGACTTGTGAGGCGTCTGTTTCTCAAACTAGACACACTAATGTTCATGTCCCCTTGCTCAGATGTGCACCGGGGCCTCCCACTCCTCTTTCTATTCTTGTTAGAGCCAGTTTGCGCTGTTCTGTGAAGGGAGTAGTACACAGCGTTGTACGAGATCTTCAGTTTCTTGGTAATTTCTCACATGAAATAGCCTTAATTTCTCAAAACAATAATAGACTGAGGAGTTTTAGAAGAAAGGTCTTTCTTTCTGGCCATTTTGAGCCTGTAATCGAACCCACAAATGCTGATGCTCCAGATACTCAACTAGTCTAAAGAAGGAAAGTTGTATTGCTTCTTTAATCAGGACAACAATTTTCAGCTGTGCTAACATAATGGCAAAAGGGTTTTCTAATGATCAATTAGCTTTTTAAAATGATAAACTTACATTAGCTAACACAACGTACCATTGGAACACAGGAGTGATGGTTGCTGATAATGGGCCTCTGCACGCCTATGTAGATATTCCATAAAAAATCTGCTGTTTCCAGCTACAATAGTCATTTAGATTTTTTTTATTTTTTTTTCAAAAACAAGGACATTTCTAAGTGACCCCAAATTTTTGAACAGTAATATGCATACATATAGTTGAAGTCGGAAGTTTACATGCACTTAGGTTGGAGTCATTAAAACTCGTTTTTCAACCACTCCACAAATTTCTTGTCAACAATCTATAGTTTTGGCAATTCGGTTAGGACATCTACTTTGTGCATGACACAAGGAATTTTTCCAACAATTGTTTACAGACAGATTATTTCACTTATAATTCACTGTATCACAATTCCAGTGGGTCAGAAGTTTACATATATTAAGTTGACAGTGCCTTTAAACAGCTTGGAAAACTCCAGAAAATAATGTAATGGCTTTAGAACCTTCTGATAGGCTAATTCACATATTTGAGTCAATTGGAGGTGTACCCGTGGATGTATTTCAAGGCCTACCTTCAAACTCAGTGCCTCTGCTTGACATCATGGGAAAATCAAAAGAAATCAGCCAAGACCTCAGAAAAAAAATTGTAGACCTCCACAAGTCTGGTTCATCCTTGGGAGCAATTTCCAAATGCCTGAAGGTACCACGTTCATCTGTACAAACAATAGTATGCAAGTATAAACACCATGGGACCACGCAGCCGTCATACCGCTCAGGAAGGAGATGCGTTCTGTCTCCTAGAGATGACCGTACTTTGGTGCGAAAAGTGCAAATCAATCCCAGAATAACAGAAAAGGACCTTGTGACGTGGCCTGAATGCCAAGCGTCACTTCTGGAGGAAACCTGGCACCATCCCTACAGTGAAGCATGGTGGTGGCAGCATCATGCTGTGGGGATGTTTTTCAGCAGCAGGGACTGGGAGACTAGTCAGGATCGAGGGAAAGATGAACGGAGCAAAGTACAGAGAGATCCCGGATGAAAACCTGCACCAGAGTGCTCAGGACTTCCGACTGGGGCGAAAGCTCACCTTCCAACAGGAGAATGACCCTAAGCACACAGCCAAGACAATGCAGGAGTCTCTGAATGTCCTTGATTGGCCCGGACTTGAACCTGATCAAACATCTCTGGAGACAACTGAAAATAGCTGTGCAGCGTGTCTACCCATCCAACCTGACAGAGCTTGAGAGGATCTGCAGAGAAGAATGGGAGAAACTCTCCAAATACAGGTGTGCCAAGCTTGTAGCGTCATACCGAAGAAGACTGGTGCTTCAACAAAGTACTGAGTAAAGGGTCTGAATACTTATGTCAAATGTGATATTTCAGTTAATTTGTTAATAAGGCTGGAACGTATCAAAATGAGTCAAAAGTGAAGGGGTCTGAACTTTCCCAATGCACTGTAATAGCACTTATTAAGTAGCACTTTATCTGTGGAGGTCCATGTGAAGCCCCTCTACACAATGCTTGTTTGTTTTCCTTAGATATGCTGGAGCTGCAGAGGGCGAAGGAGCACAATGAAAGACTGGATGGGGAAATCCGGGTTCTGAGAGAGCGAGTGCGCTCCCTGGACTCTGAGAAGAAAACCCTCTTACAGATGGTGCGCATTGACTAAACATATAAGCCTACTTTTGGGCCCTAAAATATTGGGTTACCACATATTACCTAGCTGATTCTTTGTAAGCTCGAACAGTAATGTCACAGACTGACAGACTCCCATCACTATGGGATGTGGTTAGTACTTTTATGAGCCTTGTGAAGTAGAGTGAGGCTGTGTTTCCTGTACAGAAGGAATGATGTGTGTACAACAATGTTTGTATTTGTCAGGGGGAGGGCAGAGAGCACCCTAAAGATCTGCCTACGCTGTTGTTGACAACATCGATACCTGAGGAGCAGGAGCAGATTCATAAAAGGTATGGATGCAACCTCAGCCCCATTGCAATAATTACGTTTATCCTGCATCTGTAGAATCATTCTGTTCAGAGGTCTTTCTCTGGTTGTGCTGACCAGGAGTCACCTCATGTCAGTCATGTCCACATGTCAGTCATAAGAAGCATTCACTCTGTTCAATCAAATGTATTTAATGAAGCCCTTTTACGTCAGCAGTTGCCATTCATCAATGATCTGACATCTTTCTTGTTCTCTCCTTCTGACACTCTCCCTCTCACACATTTATCTTACTCCCTTGTGCCGTCTTTCTCTCTCCCTCCCCTTAACCTCCTCGCATATCTCACACTGTCTTTCTTTCTCTCCCTCCCTCTCTCTTACACACTTTTCTCACACGATCTCACTCTCTCCCTGACTCTCTCACCCTGTCCTGCAGGTGTCGCGAGGCTTTGGAGGACGTGGGCTGCCAGCTGCGGGAGCTGCAGCGGCGCATGCAGAGGCAGCAGCGGGAGCAGGAGGAGCTGGTGGAGAGGAACGAAGAGCTGGAGGCGCTACTGGGAGAGGCCCAGAACGCCAGCAAGGAGGAGTGCCAGCGCCACGAGGGTGAACTCGAGGGACTGCACCGCAAGGTGGGAGAGGGGGTTGAACGAGAAGAGACAGAAATAACATAAACAAGAGAAAAATTCTCAGTACTTTTTGCCAACAAAACATAGAAAATCTCTTCACAGATTTAGACACTGTTATGGTGCTGGAGATAATGAATATGAGGTTATAAAGTGTTCCTTTTAAACGTCCACTCACAGATTAAAACCCTAGAGGCAGAGCTGAAGAAGATATGTGCTCAGGACCAGGTACTGAAGGATGGTGGTGTTGTCGGCAGAGAGACCGAGACGTACTTACATCAGGTAGGAAAACCTTGTGCTGTTAGCTTGTAAATTTCCACTCTAAACTAACTTGCCTGTGCCATTGTTTTGTCTTATCAAACTACTTTCTCAAAAGTGTCAGTCACCCATGAATGGTATTCATTTAAAACCAATGTAGCAGGCCAAAGAAGTTCTTCCCAGGCACCCAGAGACACCAAGACTGGCCATCACCTAGAGCTATTTGATTGCCAGTGAACTATTGTACATCTTAACGGTTTGTGAACTTTGAGGACAGGAGCTGGGCTTGAGTTACAAGTTGCCCCTAACCACAAAACAGGAAGGACTATCAAAATTAATTGAACTTTCATCAGTGAATAAGTACTTTTACCCACTGTAATTATGTTTTTCTGCCTCCCCTACCTAGTTAAGGGACAGCAGCCAGGAGAGGGTGGCCCTGCTGGAGGCTCGTCTGACCGAAGAGAAGGATTGGAGGAGACAGCTGGAGGTAGACCTCGGCGCTGCCCAGGCTGCACTTAAAAATAACAAAGAGGTACACTGCATTGTATGCTTGGTAGAATACTGGGTTTTGCGAAGTCCAATGATGTTCAGTACCCGTCAAAAGTTTGGATACACCTACTCATTCAAGGGTTTTTCTTTATTTTTACTATTTTCTACATTGTTGAATAATAGTGAAGACATCAAAGCTATGAAATAACACATATGGAATCATGTAGTAACCAAAAAAAGTTAAACAAATCAAAAAAATATTTTATATTTAAGATTCTTCAAAGTTGCCACCGTGACAGCTTTGTACACGCTTGGCATTCTCTCAACCAGCTTCAACAGTGTTGAAGGAGTTCACACATATGCTGAGCACTTGTTGGCTGCTTTTCCAATCTGTGGTCCAACTTATCCCAAACCATCTCAATTGGGTTGAGGTCAGCTGATTGTGAAGGCCAGGTCATCTGATGCAGCACTCCATCACTCTCCTTTTTGGTCAAATAGACCTTACACAGCCTGGAGGTGTGTTTTGGGTAATTGTCCTTTTGGAAAAAAAATGATAGTCCGACTAAGCGCAAACCAGATGGGATGGCGTATCGCTGAAGAATGCTGTGGTAGCCATGCTGGTTAAGTGTGCCTTGAATTCTAAATAAATCACCAACAGTGTCACCAGCAAAGCACCATCACACCTCCTCCTCCATGCTTCACGTTGGAACCATACATGCGGAGATCATCCTTTCACCTACTCTGCATTTCACAAAGACACGGTGGTTGGAACCAAAAATCTCAAATTTGAACTCTTCAGACCGAAGGACAGATTTCCACTAGTCTCATGTCGATTGCTCGTGTTCCTTGGCCCAAGCAAGTCTCTTCTTATTGGTGTCCTTTAGTAGTGGTTTCTTTGCAGAAATTTGACCATACTATATATAAACCCTGGATTACAGAATTGCTGCTGTATTACTCATTGAGAGGCTTTGAAGCCACTGGTCGGCCAATATGGCACTCCCCAGTAGGAGCAATCGTCCATAGGAATGAATGGAATTCTACAGTATTTCAATTAAATGTTTCAAGGGCAAAATTACATGTATTTTTGTTGTTGTAGTGGGGACAGTAACGTTAGTACTCCAAAAAATATATACTTTAAGGAAAATGTTTAGATATTTTCTTTTTAATGTTTAGTTCACACAATATAATTTAAGTATGCTTTAAAGTGTCTGTAGTAGAATATACTTGGCAAAAATGTATGTAGACATAAATGCATTTCTATCGCTTCCAAAGTCTTTTTTACAGTGGAGGAGAACCAAGATGGCTGTGCGGTGGGTTCAATACAGCACTCCCTGTCAGTCATCCAGGGTTTATACACATCATTGGTTACCTCCAATGGTTGAATTGGTCAGACTCCTCCATTGGATAGCTATCTATCAGGGGCCTACTTTGTCCCCTGAATACATCTCGCATGGTTTTAACCTAAAGCATGTGGAAAGGTTACAACAGCCTATCTCATTCATTTGGAAATACACAACAGCAAGATATTTTTCCTTTGGTTTCATAGCTGTAGTTTTATCTGTAGTAGTATAGCTTTAGCAACTATAGTTGTTTATTGATAATACTGTCATTGTCTGTCACCTCAAGACACTGCAGAGAGATGAGAGGGAGCTGAGGAAGTTGCGATTGGAGCTGCAGGGCCTGCAAACTGAATGTCAACAAGGGAAAACGCTCATCAAGAGCCTAACGCAAGTTAAAGGGGAAAAGGGAATCTTGGAAGAGAAAGTGAGTTGAATTCACCAAATTGCCCCTGCCATCGTTCATCACTGAATACAGTCTGTACACCATTGTTATACGTTCATCAAAAACACAAACTCTGATTCACACTATAGGGCCAAGCTGAGATATACTGGGCTGACCTGGTTAAATGCTGAAACTGCGCTGAAAAGGACAAGATAAAAGTACAGTTTGGGCCAGCAAAGTACGGTTTGAGACGGCCCTATAGTGCGACTTGGGCAATAGTGTTGGGTTTGTGTTGAATTTCAAATCTATCCTTCATTGTATTCGACTGCACTGATCAAGAGACTATTGTGGCGTAGGAGTGAAGCTGCCAAACGGAAGACCATCCACTGACCTAATATAATTTTCTCTTGATCTGAATGGACAACATGTCTAGTGAAAGTGTTTTTCATTCACGTTGTGCTCACGGCAGGTGGCCCAGTTGGAGCGAGCTCAGAGCAGACTCCAGAGTGACCGGGAGCACCAGACAGAGAGCAGCCGGACCCAGGAGGACCTGAGGGAGAGCAGGACGCAGGTGGCAGAGCTGGGAGCGAAAGTGGAGCGACTCACTTCGGTGCTCTCCTGCTTGGAGGAAGAGCATTGCACACTGCGGTCATTATCTAGAAAATAGATTGTGTGTGTGGTCATTATCTAGACCAGTGGTCACCAACCGATAGATCTTCTAGGCATTCCTAGTTGATCACCAAACATTTCTGTAGAAAAGCCAACGATAAAGGCTTGCGTTCCTTTATACATTTTTTATTTTGACTTTGCGCTTTTGGTGGAAGTGCACTTGATTCAGAAGCCTTGCGCGCCGGTTAGGCAAAGTGTTCCCATGTTGAACCATTTAATTTGTCTGAAGGGGCAAACTCCGCCTAATCAAGTGCGCCTACTGACCTGGCCAATCGCATAGCTCAAATCAACGTGTCTAGTACAGCTTCCGCGACCCCACAGCAAAGTTTGATACCAGCCTACCAGAGAGCAACTGTCAAAGAATACAGCAAAGAGCTCCTGTTTTTATGAGTGAGTTCATGTTTTTATGAGTGAGTTCATCAACAAAGTTTTTATTAAACATAAAACGCGCTTCTCCCGACTCTCGCGCTGCACTGAATTAGCAGCCAAGTGTATCGATAGGCCTGGGTTTTTATTGTTAGCAGCTCGTTATGTCTGTTTTAATATCAAGGAATATTTCAGTTTCTCTGGTCATAGAAACAACGTTCAACGTTTGTTCATGCGGCAGAAATAATGCGGTGCGACTCGAGTTTCATCATCAGTAGGAGGACGGTATCCCTCTGGTCAATAAAAAATAAAATTATTTCCATTTATGCTCCGCTGTGCCTCACAAGTAATACAACTGATCTGTTTTGTTGTCAAAGCTCAAGTTTTGAAATCTAATATTGCCTGAGAATAACAATATTAGCAGGCCAGGCACATAGCCAATATTCTGTGAAAATGTATTAGGCCTACTGCACAAAGATTATTCCTACAGAACTGGTTTTTATTAATGTTGCATAGGATTACATTTTTCACGTTTAAAAAGAAAAAAGCGGTAGATCTCGGCTTGCTTTTTGACTGTGAAAGTGATCTTGACTCAGAAAAGGTTGGTGACCACCACTTTAGACTGACCTTTTCTTTACATAGTCATTTTGTGACTGGAGGTTTGAAATGTGATTTTTTTGTTATGTGGTACACATGATTATACAGTGAACCTTGTTGCGGCACCGGTTGGTGTAATTGTCCTCTACAGAGTGCAGCTCTATCCCTATGATTCCTTGTACCGTTCCCTCCAATCTGTCGTCCTCACACTCCCCCGTATGGCCTTGCGGTTGTGTACTGTTAGGTTGCCATACAGTCATGCGTCCTAGTCAGGTCACACTCAATGATGCCACGGTAACAGTTCCCACGTCTGCCTGTCCATGCCAAATTTCAGGGATGAGACGGTGCAGGAGAGGAGGCGCGCCGCAGACCTCCAGGCTCAGCTGAGTGAGCGGGTCCGGGAGAAGCTGACCGCTGAAGGGGAGAAGGAGAGACTGGGCATCGAGCTACTCCGGCTCAGGGAACAACTCCAACTCTCCACCCAGACCCGACAGGAGACCGCAGGACCCACCAGGCCCAGACAGGATACCCCAGAATCAGACTACAGCTTCCTCCTAGCAGAGAGGACCAAAGACGAATGCCTCAACCAGGTACCTGGATAAGCATTCACATAGAAACATAAGGTGAACATGGTTACTTTCATAGGATCTTAAATAGAAAAACATCTTATCTGATTTACGACAAGCCAAAGGATGTATGAATATCGAATTGTGTTGCCACATACATCAATTATCAGTAGATTGTTTATGTATCTTCCATAACAAAGATTTTGTGTCTCTGTCTTTCTGTGTGTTCTGTGTGTGTGCGTGCGTGTGTGTGCTCTGCGCTCCCCTCCTAGCTGGCGTCTCTGAAGTGTGAGCTGAGTCATCTGCACGCCACCCTGGAGGAGGAGCGGCAGCTGGCCAATCAGCACCAGCTGGCCCTGCAGGCCCAGATCAACGAGGCCCAGGCCCGCACTAAGGTCAGTACCCAGTGTCCCCTCAACGGCCTGTCAGTGTAACTCAATCAATACTGTCACACATAATGCACTGAACAACGATAAGCCAATATTACTCAACGTTATCCCGCGACGTTAAGCCAAAATTACTCAATCAAATTACTGTCACACCTGATGCTCTAAAGTCTAAGAAACAAACAGTCTCTAATATAAACTCAAATATAAAGCCAGGGAAAAAGTGTTTCACGCGGCACTTTTTGAAATATTGGCTGATATTCTCCTTTTTGAGGTGAACCAGCCCTTCCAATTCAGTGGCGTATCTGTTCCCCCACCATCCCTCTTCCACAATGCCTCCCCAGTCCCAGGACTCCGTGCTGGGGCAGAAAGCTGAGGAGAGCAAGCAGCTGAAGCAGGACCTCCAGAGAGCCCAGAGTCTGTTCACCTCGGCTGAGAGGGAGCTACGCTACGAGAGAGAGAAGAACCTGGACCTCAAGAGACACAACGCCCTCCTGGACCAGGAGAAGATCAAGGTACACTTAACACAACCACATGTTCACTGACGGCCAATTCTAACTTTCACTGACAGTTTCACTTAGTCATGCATTGATGTCAATGGGACTGAGACTTAAATGCTTAAGTGGAAGTTAGGATTCGCCCGTTAATTCGTACCATCATCGAGCCTAGACATCATTTTGTTATCCTCTTAAAACATTGTTTTATTTATATATATATATATATATCATATACAGTCATGGCAAAACGTTTTGAGAATGACACAAATATTAATTTCCACAAAGTTTGCTGCTTCAGTGTCTTTAGATATTTTTGTCAGGTGTTACTATGGAATACTGAAGTATAATTACAAGTGTCAATTTTTTTTATTGACAATTACATGAAGATGATGCAAAGAGTCAATATTTGCAGTGTTCTTTTTCAATACCTCTGCAATCCGCCCTGGCATGCTGTCAATTAACTTCTGGGCCACATCCTGACTGATGGCAGCCCATTCTTGTATAATCAATGCTTGGAGTTTGTCAGAATTTGTGGGTTTTTGTTTGTCCACCCCCCTCTTGAGGATTGACCACAAGTTCTCAATGGGATTAAGGTCTGGGGAGTTTCCTGGCCATGGACCCAAAATATCGATTTTGTTCCCCAAGCCACTTAGTTATCGCTTTTGCCTTATGGCAAGGTGCGCCATAATGCTGGAAAAGGCATTGTTCGTCACCAAACTGTTCCTGGATGGTTGTGAGAAGTTGCTTTCGGAGGATGTGTTCGTACCATTCTTTATTCATGGCTGTGTTCTTAGGCAAAATTGTGAGTGAGGCCACTCCCTTGGCTGAGAAGCAACCCCACACATGAATGTTCTCAGGATGCTTTACTGTTGGCATGACACAGGGCTGATGGTAGCGCTCACCTTGTCTTCTCCGGACAAGCTTTTTTCCGGATGCCCCAAACAATCGGAAAGGGGAATCATCAGAGAAAATGACTTTACCCCAGTCCTCCGCAGTCCAATCCCTGTACCTTTTGCAGACTATCAGTCTGTCATGGATGTTTTTCCTGGAGAGAAGTGGCTTCTTTGCTGCCCTTCTTGACACCAGGCCATCCTCAAAGTCTTCGCCTCACTGTGCGTGCAGATGCACTCACACCTCCCTGCTGCCATTCCTGAGCAAGCTCTGTACTGGTGGTGCCCCGATCCTGCAGCTGAATCAATTTTAGGAGACGGTCCTGGCGCTTGCTGGACTTTCTTGGGTGCCCTGAAGCCTTCTTCACAACAATTGAACCACTCTCCTTGAAGTTCTTGATGATACAATAAATAGTTGATTTAGGTGCAATCTTACTGGCAGCACTTTCCTTGCCTGTTTAGCCTTTTTTGTGCAAAGCAATGATGACAGCACGTGTTTCCTTGCAGGTAACCATGGTTGACAGAGGAAGAACAATGATTCCAAGCACCACCCTCCTTTTGAAGCTTCCAGTCTGTTATTCGAACTCAATCAGCATGACAGACTGATCGCCAGCCTTGTCCTCGTCAACACACTGTGTTAATGAGAGAATCATTGACATGATGTCAGCTGGTCCTTTTGTGGCAGGGCTGAAATGCAGTGGAATTTTGGGGGGAGGGGGGGATTTGGTTCATTTGCATGGCAAACAGGGACTTTGCAATTCATCTGATCACTCTTCATAACATTCTGGAGTATATGCAAATTGCCATCATACAAACTGAGGCAGCAGACTTTGTGAAAATTAACATTTGTGTCATTCTCAAAACTTTTGACCACGATTGTACACTACTGTTCAAAATTTTGGGGTCACTTAGAAATGCCCTTGTTTTTGAAAGAACCCTTTTTTTGGTCCATTTAAAATAACATCAAACTGACAGCTTCATTAAATAGTACCCGCAAAACACCAGTATCAACGTCAACAGTGAAGAGGCGACTCCGGGATGCTGGCCTTCTAGACAGAGTTGCAAAGAAAAAGACATCTCAGACTGGCCAATAAACAGAAAAGATTAAGATGAGCAAAAGAACACAGACACTGGACAGAGGAACTCTGCCTAGAAGGCCAGCATCACGGAGTCGCCTCTTCACTGTTGACGTTGAGACGTTGAGGTGTTTTGCAGGTACTATTTAATGAAGCTGCCAGTTGAGGACTTGAGGCATCTGTTTCTCAAACTAGACACTCTAATGTACTTGTCCTCTTGCTCAGTTGTGCACTGGGGCCTCCCACTCCTTTTTCTATTCTGGTTAGAGCCCGTTTGCGCTGTTCTGTGAAGGCAGTAGTACACAGCGTTGTACGAGATCTTCAGTTTCTTGGTAATTTCTCACATGGAATAGCCATCATTTCTCAAAACAATAATAGACTGACGAGTTTCAGAAGAAAGGTCTTTGTTTCTGGCCATTTTGAGCTATAATCAAACCCACAAATGCTGATGCTCCAGATACTCAACTAGTCTAAAGAAGGCAAGTTGTATTGCTACTTTAATCAGGACAACAATTTTCAGCTGTGCTAACATAATTGCAAAAGGGTTTTCTAATGATCAATTAGCCTTTTAAAATGATAAACTTGGATTAGCTAACACAACGTGCCATTGGAACACAGGAGTGATGGTTGCTGATAATGGGCCTCTGTATGCCTATGTAGATATTCCATAAAAAAATCTGCTGTTTCCAGCTACAATAGTCATTTACAACATTAACAATGTCTACACTGTATTTCTGATCAATTTTATGTTATTTTAATGGACAAAAAATGTGCTTTTCTTTCAAAAACAAGGACATTTCTAAGTGACCCCAAACTTTTGAACAGTAGTGTATATTTTTTAACATTACAAAACATACACATACAAACGACAACATACAGACACACACAAACATTTACATCACCACCCCTGCCCAGATCCATCTGCTCATCCACTTATTGTCATTGTGTGTTCGTGTGTGAGATGTAATTATCTTCACCACACTTACATTTGAAGTTTCAGTAAACAATCATTTTGTGCTTGGGGGTTTCGAAATGTGGACTTCTTTTCCCAGGTGTGTGCGGAGCTAAAGCAGGCCCAAGCAAAGCTTTCCCAGGCAGAGCAGAGTGGCTCGGGGCAGGCTGCGGAGACGGAGCGGCTGCAGCACAGGCTCCGAGAGCTGGAACTGGAGCTGGCCCGCAGCGGGCAGAGCCGCAACACCAACGCAAGCCTGCAGGAGGAGCTTCAAGCAGAGAGAGTTCGCGTCATCTCCGCAGACAAGAAGGTTCCTCAGTTCTCACTCAATACTGAGCCATCATGATTGCTTAGCGATAGTGGAACATGCCATTTAGGGTTTTTGATTCGTCATATTTTACAGAAACATTTGTCCTTTCAGTGCAAACACATCAACACATCCTGCTCTTCAACAGTTTAAGCTAGACACACCAATCTAACTGTATAATATGCAGCTTGGCTCAACTTAGTTTGCCATTAATTTTTTTTGCTAATATTTATTTTAAAAAATTAGTGTTCTTTTTTTATATTTTTTTTTAATTGTAGGAACACAAATAAAGTAAAAGAAAAGAACAACAAAAAAGATCTGGCAGTTACAGTGATCAAACCTTCATCATATTAGTTACATTGACATCTTTGAATTAGACCTTTTTCAAGTACGAAACTCATTTTCCCCAGTATTCCTGACCTCTCTCTTGTGTTCTTAAAGCAAAGGTCATACGGCTCCATATGGTGTATTTCTTTTACGATGTCTATCCATTGTGTCACTGTGGGAGGGTCTTTTTGTAGCCATTTCCTAGTGATAGCCTTTTTACTGGCTGCCAGTAGGGACCTTCAAGAGGTACTTTTCTCTATTGTGTAAGTTTTCAGGTATTTCACCCAATATTTATACTTTTTAAACTATAAAGCATTTTGGACCCTCCCAAAAGTATGTATATTCTTTCATGTAAGTGAACCCATTGCTGTGACCTGACTGTGTTCTATAGGTGTTGGAGCTGCAGCAGAAGCTGAAGAGTGCCCACCACCAGCTTCGTCTGGAGGAGGCCCGGGCCGGGGAGACCAGCCGGCTAGAGAGGGACAGTAGGGACATGTCCGACACCCTCTCCTCTCTCCGAGCCAGACAGCTGGAGGACCAGCTCCAGAGGTGATTACTAGTGTAAAGAAAGCAGAGGCATTGGATAGCTGAATATCCCATTGACCCGCACTGGTCAAGGGGCGATTGGTAACTTCCACATAAGTCAAATTTTTCCTTAGTCTTGAATTGATGTCAATGGATTTGCCCCCAAGTGGTTAACTCATTTCAATTCAATTTAGTCTAGTTCCTCTTCCAACTCGTAGTGTGTGTGTGATAGTGAGGGTTAGTGCAGAGCCACACATTGGAGGTGTCATAATACCCATAAAACCTAGCGGTCAAACACCATACATTTTTCCCATAGGGGATTTTAGAAACACTTAAAATAAGGGCTGTGTTTGTGTAGGCTTACCCTGGCGTGACGTTTTGATAAGTATGTAAATCTCTCTCGGACAAGGCGACTCTTTTATAAATATATTTGGCTCTATTTACTCTGATTCGAAAATGCTAATTCGCATCAAAGTAGACATCATCATGTAAAACTACAAATCCCTGCAAGCTCCTGCATGTAATCTCTAGCTGACACCTTTGCTAACAGGTGTTGTGTCAATTTAAAACTTGCACAAAACATGGCGCTGCATGGTCAATTTACGGTAATATGTCTACTGCAGAAATCAGGGCATTCATACTGTACTTCCTGCTGTTGTCAAGGAAGTGAGTTTGTGTTTATACAGGATCTCCCGCCCTCACCTACCATCAACCAATCATGTCAATGCAGAGCTATACGGAGCCCTCTGCATTGTTACAAAATTTGAGAGTCGGTGCGGAGCTCAATTTGGCCTCTGCGTGCCTCCGGAGGCTCCCAATTGCGTCACCACCGTCCATACGGCGCTTTAGACCACATTTTTCGATCAAGCATAAATTGGCATTTACACGGTTATCAAAACATCACGCCAGGGTAAGCCTACATGAGAAGCAGCTCTTATTTTAAGTGTTTTTAAAATCCTCTATGGAAAAAATGAATGGTGGAAAAATGGTTTGACCGCTATGTTTTATGGGAATTATGACTCATACTGTGGTACTCTACAGTCAGAGAATAATTGTCTGCTGAGGCACACCAGGGCACTTTATAAAATACACTACTTTGGATCTTTTCTCTCTCACTCACTACTATATTGCTTTTACCCCCACAGCCTTTAAAGATCATTGAGTGAGCTGTAGGACAGAAGAAAAGGCCTCCAGGGATCACATTGAAAAAGCGACTCGTAGCTCAATCAGATTTTATTCGTCACATGCTCCAAATACAACAGGTGTAGACTTTACCGTGAAATGGTTATTTACGAGCCCTTTCTCAACAGTGCAGTGTTAAAAAGTAAGAAAAGTTTAGTAAGGAAGTAGTAACACAATAAAATAACATTAACAAGGCTATATACAAGGAGTACCGGTACCGACTCAATGTGCAGGGGTACGAGGTAATTTAGGTAATATGTACATGTAGGTAGGGGTAATGGTGACGAGGCACTCAGCATAGATGATAAACTGTAGCCGCAGCATATGTGAGGAGTGTGTGAGTGAGTGGCATCAATATGTTTGTGTGTGAGTGTATGTAGTGTGCGTCTATGTTTGTTGGAGTGTCAGTGTAGTGTGTGTGGGTAGAGTCCAGTGAGTGTGCATCGAGCCAGTGCGAGAATATCAGTGCAAAAAAAAGTGGGTCGATGCAAATTATTTATATTAAAAAGGATGCCACTTTTAAAAGTACCATCACCTAACACAGAGTGCCTGATCTCACTATGGCTGGATCTCATGTCCCCACACCACTGCCCCCTTGAACAGGAAGCTGTTGGAGCAGAGGGAGGAAGAGCTGCAGCAGCAAGTGCGTTCTCTGCGGGGGAAGGAGGTATCGCTGGGACGCAGCAACTCAGAGCTCAAACACCTCACACAGCAGCTAGAGACACGCCTAGCCGTCCTGGAAGCCGAGCATGGCAAGGCCAGAGAGGAGGTCAGTGATACTGGGCCCAGACGTGGGTTCAAATACTATTTGATATTTTTTTTAAACTTTGAGCTTTTGTTTTAGTCTGTCAAGAATGCCAGGGGGGTGGGGTTTGCACTTTTGGGACTTTTGTATTTGTTCCATGGCAACAGTCACTGGTGACCAGCTAATGTTTTTGAAATTATCTCAAATAGTATACCTACAGGATCTACCTCTGAAGCGAGTTTCCAATCCCATAGTTCAGTTACTTTTCTCTGCCCTCATTCATCTTTACTGGGTTTCTGCGCCCAGAAAGGTGGAAACAATTTGACCAACACTTTAATTAAGCTAATGTTTTGATTAGTGTATGTATTTTTAAAGGCCGAGCTTCATGTTAAAAATGTCATTTCGCGACTATTCAAATCAGATAATTTGTATAATTTGATATTCATCAATTCGACTCCATGGGGTCAACCCTAGTAATAGGAATACAGATTGAACGTTGTGTTTTGCGTATGCATGCTCTGCTCTGCAGCAGAGAGAGAGCCAGAGGTCGTGTCTTCAGCTGGGACAGGAGTTGGTGGCCAGTCAGCAGGAGAGTGAACGGCTCCAGGAGGAGCTCCAGCAGGTCATCACACAGCTGGACACTTACATCAGGTCAGAGCCTGTTCATCAAGTAGCCTATAAAAGGATTTTCACAGTACTGTACCAAACTGGCCTGGCTACGTATCTCACCACAGTTGCTGGAACTGTGCTGGAAAGGAAATATCAGTCAGCACAGTTCGGGTAGTTTGTGCACAATAGTGTGAAAAGGGAATATATATATACAGTGGGGAGAACAAGTATTTGATACACTGCCGATTTTGCAGGTTTTCCTACTTACAAAGCATGTAGAGGTCTGTAATTTTTATCATAGGTACACTTCAACTGTGAGAGGCGGAATCTAGAAAATCACATTGTATGATTTTTAAGTAATTAATTTGCATTTTATTGCATGACATAAGTATTTGATCACCTACCAACCAGTAAGAATTCCGGCTCTCACAGACCTGTTAGTTTTTCTTTAAGGAGCCCTCCTGTTCTCCACTCATTACCTGTATTAACTGCACCTGTTTGAATTCGTTACCTGTATAAAAGACACCTGTCCACACACTCAATCAAACAGACTCCAACCTCTCCACAATGGCCAAGACCAGAGAGCTGTGTAAGGACATCAGGGATAAAATTGTAGACCTGCACAAGGCTGGGATGGGCTACAGGACAATAGGCAAGCAGCTTGGTGAGAAGGCAACAACTGTTGGCGCAATTATTAGAAAATGGAAGAAGTTCAAGATGACGGTCAATCACCCTCGGTCTGGGGCTCCATGCAAGATCTCTCCTCGTGGGGCATCAATGATCATGAGGAAGGTGAGGGATCAGCCCAGAACTACACGGCAGGACCTGGTCAATGACCTGAAGAGAGCTGGGACCACAGTCTCAAAGAAAACCATTAGTAACACACTACGCCGTCATGGATTAAAATCCTGCAGCGCACGCAAGGTCCCCCTGCTCAAGCCAGCGCATGTCCAGGCCCGTCTGAAGTTTGCCAATGACCATCTGGATGATCCAGAGGAGGAATGGGAGAAGGTCATGTGGTCTGATGAGACAAAAATAGAGCTTTTTGGTCTAAACTCCACTCGCTGTGTTTGGAGGAAGAAGAAGGATGAGTACAACCCCAAGAACACTATCCCAACCGTGAAGCATGGAGGTGGAAAAATCATTCTTTGGGGATGCTTTTCTGCAAAGGGGACAGGACGACTGCACCATATTGAGGGGAGGATGGATGGGGCCATGTATTGCGAGATCTTTGCCAACAACCTCCTTCCCTCAGTAAGAGCATTGAAGATGGGTCGTGGCTGGGTCTTCCAGCATGACAACGACCCGAAACACACAGCCAGGGCAACTAAGGAGTGGCTCCGTAAGAAGCATCTCAAGGTCCTGGAGTGGCCTAGTCAGTCTCCAGACCTGAACCCAATAGAAAATCTTTGGAGGGAGCTAAAAGTCCGTATTGCCCAGCGACAGCCCCGAAACCTGAAGGATCTGGAGAAGGTCTGTATGGAGGAGTGGGCCAAAATCCCTGCTGCAGTGTGTGCAATCCTGGTCAAGATCTACAGGAAACGTATGATCTCTGTAATTGCAAACAAAGGTTTCTGTACCAAATATTAAGTTCTGCTTTTCTGATCAAATACTTATGTCATGCAATAAAATGCAAATTAATTACTTAAAAATCATACAATGTGATTTTCTGGATTTTTATTTTAGATTCCGTCTCTCACAGTTGAAGTGTACCTATGATAAAAATTACAGACCTCTACATGCTTTGTAAGTAGGAAAACCTGCAAAATCAGCAGTGTGTCAAATACTTGTTCTCCCCACTGTATATAAAAGGGCACATTTGCTCACACACACACACCACCAACCTCTCCAGCGACTTACTGTACACATACACAAACATTAAGATGACTTCCTCCATGAATACCATAAACACTATAGACTAATATTAAACTATAGACCTTAATGACACATCATGAACGCTCCAACATCTCTCCCACCTCCCCGTTCCACATACAGGAAGTACAATGAGAAACAGTCGCAGCACAAGACCAAGCTGAGGAAGGCCAAGCAGATCTTCCTGATGGCCACGGCCCAGAGAGACCGCACCATCCAGAAACTGGAGAACGACCTTGCCCTGGCCTCAAGCCTCTCCCACAAGGTCAGTCTGTCTGTCAATCAGTCTGTCCGTTTGTCAGTCTTGTCATTGGTTTCATGGTTCATTTCATGAATAGGGACAGGTACAAACACATTGACACATTGATGTAACAATCATCCGGTGCTATATGCTAGTTTTCAACATCCCTAGATGGGTTTGTCTGCCCTTTTTGAAAGAGTGACATCTGTAGTGTCATGGTGTCTGTTGTGTCTGAGAGGGCATTGAGATGTGGCATGAGCAGTTGCTGTAGTAGTAATAATAGTGATGATAGCCTTGAAGGACTCTACCTCTCTGCCTCTCTTATGGTATGCAGGAGAAAGACTGGATCAGGACAGTTATGGAGGAGAATGAAAAATTGCTGGTAGAGAAGAGAGAACTTCTGAGGAGGATGAGCGAGGCAGAGGAGATGGGGAGCAACGGCCTGAGAAAGGCCTCCAATGTTCAGCACAGGTACTGAGTACTCTATCTATGAATTTGAGTGTGGTTACATTCCTCAAGCCCCATTCCTTATTTTTGTAATAAGTAGTTAAAGCAAGGTGGGGCTGCCAAATTAAGGAGTGTGTCTTTCGGTCAAGTGTTGATGTGAATGTGTTCACCACACGCAACTCCGGCTGTAACATAGTCACCTGGGTAAAGTTAAGCGAAATTAGGGAAAGTTCCACAAAACCAACGTGTGAATTTCAGTCACTGCTTCTCCATAGACTGCTTTCAAGGTAAGGAAACAAATATCTAAATACCGTAAAACTTCAATTAAAAGCCTTTTTAAAAGCCGGGCAACGGCACGCATTTCAGCAAATAAATGCCTGTTTCAAATAAACACAGGATCTTAATGTCAATCATCCATTTTTATCGCCAGTAAGAAACAACTAGCCATTGGCTGGCAACAGCTGAGAACTTCAAGCTAACTGGCTAGAAGAAAACAGTCAGTAATTGGCAGATCGCCCTCTAGTGGTGAAAGTACAATTGCAGGAAATGCAGTCAGTCAAATTATTCTGTCAAGGAAAAGTAATATATTATTTTAATTTTTTTATGGCGGTATACTAAGACAAAAGAAAAGTTACATTAACTAGGTTTCCATTAAATTGGCGACAGATTCATGTGAATATTTTTTTTAAAGCATATAGAAAATATTAGCATTTTCCCACCAGTGGTGTTTCTCCCAAACGGACTGGTTTTGGATAAATAATCACTGCGTGATGCTGTAGTGCAGACAAAATGTTTTTTTTTGCTTATGTTTTCATGTACCAAATAAAATCTAAAGTTCAATGTCTTTTCATCGCATTTTCAACAGCTTTTGTCACAAAAACTGTTGCGTTTAATAGCAAATGTGCCTACTATGGTCTTGGTACGTGTGCTCTAGCCAACAGCTCGCAGATACAGTGTGGGTAGGCTGTGCAGGTAGTCTAGTCTACATGATGAGATTATTATGGATAGCCTAACATGCTGGCCAGACCGCTCATGCGCCGCCATCGTGCATATGTTGATTTTGTCCACCCACAGCAGATGCGATCAGGACACGCAGGTTGAAATATCGAAACGAACTCTGAACCATCTGTATTAATTTGGGGACAGGTCAAAAAGCATTAAACATTTATGGCAATTTAGCTAGCTAGCTTGCTGTTGCCTGAAATGCACAAGGTCCTCTACTCCGACAAATAATCCACAGATAAAAGGGTAAAAGTTTGTTTCTAGTAATCTCTCCTCCTTCAGGCTTCTTCTTCTTCTTTGGACTTTATTTGATGGTTGGCAACCAACTTTAAGGTGCATTACCACTACCAACTGGACTGGAGGGTGGACCTCAGTTCATCTTTCAAACATCCACATGGGTATATGCTCCTAAAAACCAATGAGGAGATGGGAGCGGCGGTACTTGCTGCGCATCAAGCGTCACAAAGAGAACCAAGTTCTATTTTAGCACCTGGCTACTCCGACGTTTGTTGACGCGCGCGAGCAGTGTGGGTGCAATGATTGAATAACATGTATGACTACATTTATTTTGCAACGCAAGTGTTGTGGTCAGCATTTTTTGTGGGTCAAATGGCAGTCAAGCATCGAACATGTCAGTAAAATAAGACCCTAGATATTTATTGGAAAGGAGCATCAAAACCACCATTCACTTTCACCACCCTGTGAAATTCATCATGACTTATTTCTTCTGTAGCCTAATAAACTGCATGTTTTCCCGAGTTCTAATGGGAGAACGACACACCATATCATCGCGTGCCCCAAAGCTTACTTCTATATGATTATTATTTCAATATTTTCCACCACCATTTTTCACACAATTCATTTTACAGACATAAAGATGTTGAACAAACAAGTTCTGTCAGCATTTAAAAATGTTTACTGAAACTTTGGGATTGTTTTTAAATATGGTATGACTCGCATAAACTCTGGATGGAGACGTGGTTACAGTGTGTAAATGATAACACATTAGTGCAGGAAATGAAGAAATGTATTAAAATGCTGGAAGTGAATGCTGGAATTAAACAATTAACTATGCAAATGAGCAAAAGCTGTGTGCATTAAGGAAATAGAAGCCTATCTCTAATAAATGCCAGTTGTGTTCAGTGATTTAAGCAAATAAACTCCTGGGCTATTAATACAAGTTTTACACTATGTAATTTTGCCGACCTGTCCCTTTTTAAGGTACAGTACCAGTCAAAAGTTTGGACAAACCTACTCATTTAAGGGTTTTTCTTTTCTTTTTACTATTTTCTACATTGTAGAATAATAGTGAAGACATCAAAACTATGAAATAACACATGGAATCATGTAGTAACCAAAAAAAGAGTTAAACAAATAAAAGGGTATTTGAGATTCTTCAAAGAAGTCACCCTCTACCTTGATGACAGTGTTGCACACTCTTGGCATTCTCTCAACCAGCTTTACCTGGAATGCTTTTGCAACAGTCTCGAAGGAGTTCCCACATATGCTGAGCACTTGTTGGATGCTTTTCCTTCACTCTGCTGTCTAACTCATCCCAAATCATCTCAATTGGGTTGAGGTCGGGTGATTGTGGAATCCAGGTCATCTGATGCAGCACTCCATCACTCTCCTTCTTGTTCAAATAGCCCTTACACAGCCTGGAGGTGTGTTTTGGGTCATTGTCCTGTTGAAAAACAAATGATAGTCCCACTAAGCGCAAGCCAGATGGGATGGCGTATCGCTGCAGAATGCTGTGGTAGACATGCTGATTAAGTGTGCCTTGAATTCTAAATAAATCAATGTGTCACCAGCAAAGCACCATCACACCACCTCTTCCATGCTTCACGTTGGGAACTACACATGCTGAGATCATCCGTTCACCTACTCTGCATCTCACAAAGATACGGCAGTTGGAACCAAAAATCTCAAATTTGGAGATCAGGCCAAAAGACAGATTTCCACCGGTCAAATGTCCATTGCTCGTGTTTCTTGGCCCAAGCTAGTCTTTTCTTATTATTGGTGTCCTTTAGTAGGGCTTTCTTTGCAGCAATTCAAACATGAAGGCCTGATTTCACGCAGTCTCTCTCCTCTGAACAGTTGATGTTGATGTATCTGTACTTGAACTCTGAAGCATTTATTTGGGCTGCAATTTCTGAGGCTGGTAACTCTAATGAACTTATCCTCTGCAGCAGAGGTAACTCTGGGTCTTCCTTTCCTGTGGCGGTCCTCATGAGAGCCAGTTTCATCATAACGCTTGATGGTTTTTGCGACTGCACTTCAAGAAACTTTCAAAGTTCTTGAAATGTTCCACATTGACTGACTTTCATGTCTTAAAGGAATGATAGACTGTCATTTCTCTTTGCTTATTTGAGCTGTTCTTGCGGTACTATGGACTTGGTCTTTTACCAAATTTCTCTTTCAGGGTCAACTTTCTGGAGGTGGAGAACAGACAACTTCAGGAAAGAACTTTAAAGTTGGCCAATCAAGTCGGAACGCTAGAGCGGGCTCTGAGGAACGTCCAATCACAATCGCTCTGCAACCTAGAGGTACCAATCCCATGGTCCCTGACATTGGCACAAAAGAGCATCATGTTTTCCTAACTAATTTTTCATCTGCTTTCCCCCCCTCAGGATATCAAGAAAATGTTTCCTTCTGAAAGTCTTGCGAACGACAGCGTCCTTCATAAGTCAACATTAAGGTACAAATTGCATAGATGCATACAATATATTGCATATATTTATAGTTCATATATTATATATGGAACAAAAATATAAATGCAACATGCAACAATTTCATTCATTTTACGGAGTTACAGTTCATATGAGGAAGTCAGCCAATTGAAATAAATTCATTAGGCCCTAATATGGATTTCACATGACTGGGAATAAAGATATGCATCTGCTGGTCACAGATACCTTAAAAGAATTAGCCTCACAGGATCTCGTCATGTTATTTTTGTGCATTCAAATTGCCATAGATAAAATGCAATTGTGCTCGTTGTCTGTAACTTATGCCTGCCAACACCATAACCCCACCGCCACCATGGGGCACTCTGTTCACAATGTTGACATCAGGAAACCACTCGCTCCGACACGACGCCATGCACATGGTCTGCGGTTGTGAGGCCGTTTGGACGTACTACCAAATTCTCTAAAACGATGGTAGAGAAATTAACATTCAATTATCTGGCAATAGCTGTGGTGGTCATTCCTGCAGTCAGCATGCCAATTGCACGCTCCCTCAACTTGAGACATCTATAGCATTGTGTTGTGTGACAAAACTGCACATTTTTGTGGCCTAAAATTGTCCCCAGCACAAGGTGCACCTGTGTAATGGTCATGCTGTTTAATCTGCTTCTTGATATGCTGCCCCTGTCAGGTGGATGGATTATCTTGGCAAAGGAGAAATGCTCACTAACAGGGATGTAAACAAATGTGTGCACAACATTTGAGAGAAATAAGCTTTTTGTGCATATGGAACATTTCTGGGATCTTTTATTTCAGCTCATGAAACATGGGACCAACACTTGTGTAAAGTGTTGGTCCCATGTTTCTTTTATATTTTTGTTCATAAATATACTCAGGGCATTCTACATTATTTGTTTGTATGTTCTTATTTGAAGCTGCTCTTCAACATTGTGACTGCTCTGGGCTTGAACAAAATTTTAACTGCACTTGTAGCAAGGTCATTCATAACTTCTTGCACCATTCATCCATTGTTCTTACAGTAACCACCTGTCTGTCTGTAGTCTGACATCAGGTGCGTGTGACCCTCTGGGCATCCTCAATGCCATCTGCCGGGTGAAGGTGGGTGAGCGCGTGGAGGGCATCCAGACGTCGTCCTCCACGCCCCATTCCCAGTTGCAGTCCTTTGAACTGGGCTACCTGAACCTCACCTCCCCTGTAGCTCCCCCAGACTCCAAAGACCCAGAGGAGAGTGACCAGTGACCAGAAAGTGATCAGTGTGGGGAGTGACTAGGTATGAGGAAGGGGTTAAAGGGTGGTGAGGACCCTGGTATACAAAATGACTGCTCCATTGACCACAGGAGAATCTGTCACTGTTACTCTAGTCTTGCGTTACCATTCTTCCAAGTCTCTAAGGAAGCCTGGAAGCTGAGGCTACTGTTACTTACCTTTGAGGTGTTGACCTGAATGGTGATTTTACAAGACAATCATGTCATTGTGTACAAAATAGACAGCTGTGAGAATTTTGAATGCAATGTAACGACAATTCATGGTCTTTTCTGCTTTGCCCGTGGAACACAGTTTGAATTGTGGAATTATACCACTGACTCCCTCATTTGGCTTGCAGCTGCTGCCTTCTCTCCCTTGTGTTCACAGTGGGGTGTTTGAAAAGTGAGCTTTTGGGGGTTTGGCTGGTTAAGTCTGTGGGAGTGTGTCAATGGCAAACATTGAAAATCGTATTTTTAACAGTGACTTGTGTGATTTGAGCTTCAGTGCAACTATTCGATTGGAAGTGGAAGTAACTAGTTAAGATATGGTCTTTTTTGGATGCACTAAATGTGGATGCACCTAATTTTAAATCCTCCAAATGCTACGATGGTCTTTATATTCAGAAAATAAGGCCAAACTGACCATGGAGCCTTATGAAGGTCTGGAGGTGGTATGACTACATTTACATTGAATCAAATATGTGTCTTTGTATTCAAGGAAAAGACCGGTAACTTTTTAAAAATTGTTCTAGATACTAGCATCACAATTTCTACACTAATACAGTGAGGTCCAAAAGTATTTGTAAAGTGACTCATATTTTGTTGTTTTGGCTCTGTACTCCGGCACTTTGGATTTGAAATGGTACAATGACTAAGGTCCAAGTGCAGACTCTCAGCTTTAATTTTATGGTATCTTCATCCATATCAAGTGAATCGTTTAGAAATTACAGTACTTGTTGTACATAGTCTCCCCATTTTACGGAACCAAAAGTATTTGGACAAATTCACTTGTGTGTATTAATAGTCAAAAGTTTAGTATTTGGTCCCATATTCCTAGCACACAATGACTACATCAAGCGTGTGACTCTACAAACTTGTTGGATGCATTTGCAGTTTGTTTTGGTTGTGTTTCAGAAAAGTTTGTGGTAAATAATGTATTGGTTCATTTTGGATAAAATGTTATTGGTAAATAAGAATAGAATATGTTTCTAAATATTTTTACATTCATGTGGATGCTACCATGATTACGGATAATAATTTAATGAATCATGAATAATGATGAGTGAGAAAGTTAGAGGCATAAATATCATAAGTACATTTTCCCCAAAACTTTTGGTTTCCTAGAATCATGGGACTATGTACAAAAAGTGCTGGAATTTCTAAACGGTTCACCCAATATGGATGAAAATACCCTCAAATCCAAAGTGCTGGAGTACAGAGGCAAAACAACAAAACATTTGTCACTGTCCAAATACTTTTGGACCTTACTGCATGTGTCTGACATCAACGTACAATAGTGACAATTAAATGACAGTGGTGTGAAAGAGCCGTTTGAAATTATCACTTTTTTTAGAACATGCTCGAGTTGGTTTACATTCTGAGGAAAGTGGCAGTGAAACGGTAGCTGTAGGATTTAACTTAAATCCATTGTTGGCTTTTTATTTTCTATGAAAACCTCATGCCTTTTGGGATTGTAATATGTTTTAGGATGTTTTCTGAGATTAAGTCTTAACGTGGTTCAAGGCGTATCTGTTAAGTTTACAAACGTGTTTTCTATCGAGTGGAACATTGGTGTTACGAGGGTGAGAATGTTACATACAACTAGATGTGTTGTAATGAGGAAGATACAGTATGTGTGTGTAGCCTAATGCTAAGAAACAGATTGTTGGCTTTCAAATAGCCATTAGCAATCCTAATATTATCACTCAAACCACTACAAACCTGTACTCTGGTGTAGGCTATACTATACCTCTGTTCATTATGTTCTTAACTAGAACACGTTTTAATATGGAGGACAATACAGTTTGTTGTCTCTTATGTAAGAGATTCTCCCGAGTGGCGCAGCATCTCAGTGCTAGAGGCGTCACTACAGACCTTGGTTCGATCCCGGGCTGTATCACAACCGGCCGTGATCGGGATTCCCATAGGGCGGCGCTCAATTGGCCCAGCGTCGTCCAGGTTAGGCCGGGGTAGGCCATCATTGTAAAATAATAATTTGTTCTTAACTGACTTGCCTAGTTAAATAAAGGTTAAACATTTTAAGAAAGATAGCAAGTTTTACAATAGTTTGTTTTGCTTTGAATGGGATCCACTTGCATGCCCGTTTAGAGGTCAGGGTTTTTAGGTACTTTATCATTAAAGGTGGTAGTCTTGGAAAATACCATATTCACAGTATACACTTTTTCACTATAGATTTTTAAGTTTGTGTAGTATGACTCTTAGATGTTTTAACCACAAAGCGATTATTTAATTTAGCAATGTTTTATAAACTTGGAATTTTAACCTTTTATTTAGCCACTGACAACTTACAATCATTCACTAGCCTTTAGAGATTGATTCAGCAAGGAATGTATATGATATGGTATGATATGCTTTGTAATCCTCCATTTTGTCTTCAACGTGCCTGTAATGATAAAGTGTAATGCTCTGTCCTGCTGCTAAACTGAGAGGGAATATCAATCTACAAATAATTCTTTCTATTAACTGTCATATTCATTAGAGTAATTAACATTAACTTTTAGGTACTAATGTAAATGTGATTTTTTTATAAAGATAATAAACATGTATTTTCATAAATAAAGGTCATTCAATCTTCCCATGTGTATTTGATTCCTTTGTTTAGTTTAAGCGCACCTGGGGTGTATTCATTAGTGCCAAACAGAAGCAAAAGTTTGGGAAACTGAAAATTTGAGTTTCTTATTGGACAAGTTCAGGTTAGTCCCTCCCCGTTTCGACTGTTTGCTTATGTCTGGTTCCTAATGAATAAACTCCAGGTCATATCTTGGAACAGAAGGTCAAACAATCATGTTGTTGATGATAAATGTTGCAATATTGAATGGCGAATACAATAATTAACCCATGTTTTACATGCTGTGGCTGCAAACGGTTTGGTTTTAAATTATTCATCAAAGTTATGCAGTACAATTTTTTGTTTAACTGTCTGTTTATTAAACAAGGTAAAGATAAAGTTTTTTTTAAACATTGATATCCTTAGTTTTACTTCTCAGTCTTGTGTGCATATTAAGTTGTCTAAAAACCTTATGAAATCACAAAGAAAGAGGTGTAATAAATCTACACATAATATCTTTTCATAGAGAATATGGGTTAACAGTTCATTAATATACAGATTACAGTTTGGATATTCCATGCGGAAAAATAAAAATGTTTACTAGACTGAATACTGAAGAACACAATACAGAATATGGAAATAAAATGGTTGTTCAATGATAAAATAGTTAAGGCGTATACATAAACTGAAAACATTAATATTAATAACAAATTATCAATATTCTGATAGACTAAAATCATTACAATAAGTTCATACATAAACATACCTGTACAAAACTCTAACCCAAAACAACAGTTTATGAAAATGGTACTAGAATGAGGATCATTACAATACAGCAACATGTACATTTCCCTATAATTTTTCTCAGAAGAGACTAAATTGAAGAGGCAGGGTCTGTTGGCATAAATGTTTGTTTCCAGGCCAGTGGCTTGAATTATAGTTTTTTATTATTATTATTATTAATTTTTTTTTTTACATACTATAAATGTATTTAACAATCTTCTCAGCTCCATCTCAAATAAACATCTAGCCTTAGCACCTTTTCTTAAGCAACTTGGAAGAATACAAGCTACTAGTACCATCCAGAGCAACCAGAAGGTAAAATTACAGTAAAAATACAACAAACAATACTGTGTATACCATGATGAAAGAAACACTTGCAGTAACACTGCCAGTTCATATGAAGTTATATATGGTATGAACCTTTGAACAAATTCATACTGACTATACTTTACGGTAATTAAATGTAAACCTGTTGAAAATCAAGATGAATCTATCCTGAATGTAGTGGGCTTAGGGGTTAATATTAGTTCACTTTTTGGTCCACTTTCAAATACTATTGTCATGTTTAAACTGTTTTATTGACTGACTTTCTATTGATGAAGCAGCACGGGCCTCTGTTACCGGGCTGGGCAATAGCTTTAAGTTGACTTGATAAGATTCTGAAGTCACATGTGACACAAGTGAGAGTATAACAATCTAGAAGTCAACATAAATACCAAATACTTAACCTCCAGTAAATGTATGCTCGCTATATATTTCTCTATATTTGGAGTAGAAATGTTCTACTCAAGTAACATAGACCTAACAACATTAACAACGTGGCAACACTTGATGCCCCCTGTCAAGGCCTGCCTGACTCGGTCACAATCATGAGAGCCATCATCAGCTGTTGTGACTTATTATAGAACTATCGTGACAAAAGCATTACTCTCTGTTATTAGCACCCTAGCTAACAGTAGCTTGTATTATGAGGACCATCGGAAGTTACTCGACAAAAGCTGGCATGACTGTAAATGACAGTTGTAATGCTCATCGTGATGGCTTTGCGTATGCCTATTGAGGGCAGTGCCAAGTAATACCGTAAAGCTGGCACACTAGCTAATGTTAGCTTGCTTTCCTAATGACTCTTGACTTGGCTCACATAGGTGCAAAGCTGCCATCTGTACTACCTGGCCGCAAGGAAAACCGGTGAAATGTTCTGTTGATTTGAACAGTTCAGTTGATTGAATTAGTGTCTGGTCATATAACCCATATGATCTTGATTCGATTAACCATAAACAATGATTGAAATGATCTAGACAAAACAAACATTCGTTCCTTTTTTACATGTTGGTGCACTTGAGTTTGTTTCATCATTCCCCCGAGAGAAACAACCTTACAATCGAATTGTCCACATAGTTCCAATTGCTTTCCGCGTAAATGCCACTTTTATAGTTTGACCCTGTATACTTGCATTGAACAAAAATATAACCAAAAAAAACAGACTTTCGATTAGACACAGTCAATACTCTTAGCTGCCTCAAGCAATGCTTTTGCATTTCCATTGGAAAAGATGGAAACATTTGGAGTCAAAACCACAAAGGCTGAAAGTGCTTTAAAGGGACAATCCGCAGTTGAAACAATAACTAAATGTTTTTCCCGCCACTGTTTCAGTAAAAAGTTGAGGGATGGGGCTGGAGAAATGTAACCACTCTCAAATTCATAGACCGGGCTATAGATGCAACGACTGACCACCCATGATATCAAAATGGTAGTTTTAACCATGTGTTAAGGGTATACATTTACCTTGTTTACAAACATTGGTGTAAAACAAGCTTATATTTTGGGTTCTGATGCGGTATGAAAGTTCACCTAAACTTATGAAGCATTTATAAGTTATAATCTTGAAGAATCAATGGGGATATAGAATACCTTTATACATCCAGAAATGTATGTAGCAACTGCATATTGACCCTTTAAGATGCTCTTTGGATGTCACCAGAACACACCCAGATTTTTTCAAATCTATTTATTTTCCGTATAAGGGCAAATATTGTCTGGCACATTTTGTAAATCCATTTAATGGAATATATACAGTACCAGTCAAATGTTTGGACACAACTACTCATTCCAGGGTTTTTCTTTATTTTTACTATTTTCTACATTGTAGAATAATAGTGAAGACATCAAAACTATGAAATAACACATGGAATCATGTAACCAAAAAATTAATTAAAATATATTTTATATTTGAGATTCTTCAAAGTAGCCACCCTTTGCCTTAATGACAGCTTTGCACACTCTTGGCATTCTCTCAACCAGCTTCATGAGGTAGTCACCTGGAATGCATTTCAATTAACAGGAGTGCCTTGTTAAAAGTTAATTTGGGGAATTTCTTTCGTTCTTAATGCGTATGAGCTGAGCTTGTGTGTGACGAGGTTAGGGTGGTATATAGGAGATAGCCCTATTTGGTAAAAGACCAAGTCCATATTATGGCAAGAACAGCTCAAATAAGCAAAGAGAAACGACACTCCGTCATTACTCTAAGACATGAAGTTCAGTCAATACGGAACATTTCAAGAACTTTGAAAGTTTCTTCAAGTGCAGTCGCAAAAGCCATCAAGCGCTACGATGAAACTGGCTATCATGAGGACCGCCACAGGAAAGGAAGACCTAGAGTTACCTCTGCTGCAGAGGGTGAGTTCATTAGAGTAGCAGCACCTCAGATTGCAGCCCAAATAAATGCTTCACAGAGTTCAAGTAACAGACACATCTCAACATCAACTGTTCAGAGACGACTGCATGAATTGGGCCTTCATGGTCGAATTGCTGCAAAGAAACCCCTACGAAAGGACACCAATAAGAAGAAAAGACTTACTTGGACCAAGAAACACGAGCAATGGACATTAGACCGGTGGAAATCTGTCCTTTGGTCGGATGAGTCCAAATATGAGATTTTTTGGTTTCAACCGCAGTGTCTTTGTGAAACGCAGAGTAGGTGAACGGATGATCTCCGCATGTGTGGTTCCCACCATGAAGCATGGAGGAGGTGGTGTGATGGTGCTTTGCTGGTGGCACAGTCTGTGATTTTTTTAGAATACAAGGCACACTTAACCAGCATAGCTAACACAGCATTCTGCAGCGATACCCCATCCCATCTGGTTTGCGCTTAGTTGGACTATCATTTGTTTTTCAACAGGACAATAACCCAAAACACACCTCCAGGCTGTGTAAGGGCTATTTGACCAAGAAGGAGAGTGATGGAGTGCTGTATCAGATGACCTGGCCTCCACAATCACCTGACCTCAACCCAACCGAGATGGTTTGGGATGAGTTGGACCGCAGAGTGAAGGAAAAGCAGCCAACAAGTGCTCAGCATATGTGGGAACTCCTTCAAGACTGTTGGAAAAGCATTCCTCATGAAGCTGGTTGAGAGAGTGCCAGAAGTGTGCAAAGCTGTCATCAAGGCAAAGGGTGGCTACTTAGAAGAATCTAAAATATATTTTGATTTGTTTAACACTTTTTTCGTTACTACATGATTCCATATGTGTTATTTCATAGTTTTGATGTCTTCATTATTATTCTACAATGTAGAAAATAGTAAAAAGAAAGGAAAGAAAATGCTGAGTAGGTGTGTCCAAACTTTTGACGGGTACTGTAAATATATATATATATATAAATCACTGTTTGCAAAACGCCTTTGTAAGTGCTCAGTTTTATTCGACGCGAGACATTATCCGACATTTGTTTCCTTTGACAAAACCTTTGCAAAGAATGTGTTCATTTTCATTTAACCGACCCAATCTGTGTCAAAATAGAACAAGGGGTTTGGAAATGAATGTCAGGTGTCATGTGATGCATACAGTGTTTTCGGAAAGTATTCAGACCCCTTGACTTTTTCCACATTTTGTTACGTTACAGCCTTATTCTAAAATGTATTAAATTGTTTTTTCCCCCTCACCAATCTACACACAATACCCCATAAAGACAAAGCAAAAATGGGTTTTTAGACATTTTTGCAAAAAAACGGAAATATCACATTTACATAAGTATTCAGAACCTTTACTCAGTACTGTGTTGAAGCACCTTTGGCAGCGATTACAGCCTCAAGTCTTCTTGGGTATGACGCTACAAGCTTGGCACACCTGTATTTGGGGAGTTTCTCCCATTCTTCTTTACAGATCCTCTCAAGCTCTGTCAGGTTGGATGGGGAGCGTTTCTGCACAGCTATTATCAGGTCAAGAGATGTTCGATCGGGTTCAAGTCCGGGCTTTGGATGGGCCACTCAAGGACATTGAGACTTGTCCCGAAGCCTCCCCTGCGTTGTCTTGGCTGTGTGCTTAGGGTCATTCTCCTGTTGGAAGGTGAACCTTCGCCCCAGTCTGAGGTGCTGAGCGCTCTGGTGCAGGTTTTCATCCGGGATCTCTCTATACTTTGCTCTGTTCATCTTTGCCTAGATCCTGACTAATCTCCCAGTCCCTGCCGCTGAAAAACATCCCCACGGCATGATGCTGCCACCACCATGCTTCACCGTAGGGATGGTGCCAGGTTTCCTCCAGATGTGACGCTTGGCATTCAGGCCAAAGAGTTCAATCTTGGTTTTATCAGACCAGAGAATATAGTTTCTCATGGTCTGAAAATCTTTAGGTGCCTTTTGGCAAACTCCAAGCAGGCCGTCATGTGCTTTTACTGAGGAGTGGCTTCTGTCTGGCCACTCTACCATAAATTACTTTGAGTCTCATAGTAAAAGGTTTGAATACTTATGTAAATAAGGTATTTCTGCTTTTTATTTTATTTAAATTTGCTACAAATTCAAAAAACCTGTATTCAATTTGTCATTCTGGGGTATTGTGTGTAGATTGCTGAGGATTTTTATTAAAAATCAATTTTAGAATAATGCTGTAACGTAACAAAATGTGGAAAAAGTCAAGGGGTCTGAATACTTTCCAAAGGCACTGTATGTAGGCCTTGTGTCGATGGCCTTATATGCAGGGTCCCTAAACTACAGCCTTACATAGAAAATGAATACAACAACATACAGTAATGCTGTGTGGGTGGAGAGCTCAGATGAGGGAGATGCGTATTGGGATACTGGGAGACTCTGTCCTCTGGGGGGACTGGTGGCTCACTAGGTGCTCAACCACTGTATGTTTGGACATGTGCTTCATAAGGTAGGTTTCCTGCAAAGACACAAAATGGACGACTCAAAACCTGTTAGTTTTCCCACACAAATGCCTAAACACAGGAATAGGTTGGCAACCCTAGTCCCAAAATGCAGTAATCGCCTGCAGGTTTTTTATAAAAGTCAGTAAGCAAATTATTAATTCATGCTTAATTATGTTGTGGTTTTATGTGCGGCTTCTGCAAATGTTTACAGACGCTATAACTGACCAGGACTATAGCAATGCCTTGGATTTGCTTACACTACTACTAACATCTAATACTGAACAGAGGGATAGGATACTCACTGAGGTGTATGCCCGGCCACACATACTGCAGCAGTAGGCCTTAGCGTTTTTGATGGCGTGCGTAGACAGGTGGATCTGTAACGATGCTGAATCTGAGTAGGCACGGTAGCAGTTGGGACATTTGTACGGCTTGTCCTTGTTGTGCTGCCTCTGGTGAGACTACATAGAGAGAGAGAGAAGGGGAGGGGGTGGGCAGAGCGAGAGCGAGAGCGAGAGAGAAGAGATAAGCACAACTCAGTCACTCATTAGAGGATAACTATTACATTTACATTTAAGTCATTTAGCAGACGCTCTTATCCAGAGCGACTTACAAATTGGAAAGTTCATACATATTCATCCTGGTCCCCCCGTGGGGAATGAACCCACAACCCTGGCGTTGCAAGCGCCATGCTCTACCAACTGAGCCACACGGGACCACGGGATGCTCTGAACTATCATTCAGAGCATCCCAGGAAAGTAATTATTGTATGGTTTAGTAGACCATCTTTTTCTCTTATGGAATCTTATACCTTCACTTCTGCAGTATGCCATTTAGGGCTACATTCAGTTAGAATTTGACTATGTAGCACCTTTAATATTATCAATAGGCTCGGAGCCATTCAGCACAGATGGACTGTAGAGCATAAGTAAGTAATCCTGCTGTGATGTAATACTGACCTGTAGGTTAGAGAGCTGGGTAAAGGCCTTTTCACATCCAGGGGCCGCGCATTTATAGGGTCTGTCACCAGTGTGGATTCTAAGACACATGCAGAGGAAAATAGATGCATGTTGGAGAGCGAATGGACTGAAATATTATGTTTTATTTAGCAATGATGACAGGAAATATAATGTAATGACAATGTAAAAGAATATGGTGTAAAAAAAATAAAGAGTTATAAAACAATGGATACATAATCATACATTTCTCAATGCTGCCCAATGTCAGGGTCACTGATGCAAATCAAATGTTATTTGTCACGTGCCAAATACAACAGGTACCAATACAACCTTACGATGAAATGCTTACTTACAAGCCCTTATCCAACAATGCAGTTCAAGGCTACTGTACATTCCAGCAATACACGGAGAGTTCCTATTTAAAATATGTTTTTAATGTTGTCATTGCCATTGTGAAGCCACAAACACATTTTAATATGGTGTGGATTTTGGTGGATGACTTTTTTCCCTATTCCTTCCTATTCCATGAAGTTGAACTCAAATGACCTGGTGTGCTGCTGCAGGTGCGAGAGCTGACGGAAGGAGTTCTCGCAGTAGGAGCAGTGGTAAGGCTTGATGCCCAGGTGAATGCGGAGGTGCTGGGCCAGGTAGGACGCATTGGCAAAGGACTTGGAGCAGTGGGGACACTTGTGGGGCTTGGCCTCCGTGTGGGACTTGGAGTGGATCTGCATCTCCGACTTGGACAAGAAGGTAAGCGGACACACTTTGCATCTGGGTGGAGGTATACATACAAATGGGACTGGGTCATATCATATGTCATGGATGAAGGTTGTGTTATGAATGATACTGCAACACTCAAAAAGGTGTCATGACAGATTTTTGAGGGTGTTATGAATGTCTTATGCATAACACTGTGTTACCAATAACACCGTTACCGATATGTGCATGTGACTAAAATGTCTCTAGGTCTACAACCACTGAAATGGGTGCTTATTGAAGAAATAAGAATTATTATGTAGACTTGAAACTAAGCTAAATTGAATCCGTTTTACAAACATTGTCCATACCTGTACGTTTTGCCCTCTTTGGCAGGGAAGGTGATGCAGCCCTGGTCTGCGCCAGAGGCCATGATGGGGTAGGGCACCACCAGAAGAGGCCCTCCGCTCTCCGCTTTGATCTTCTTCCGCCCGCGGGGTGTCTTGGGTGGAGGGCCGAGGAGTCCGGCCAGGCCCCCGCTCTTCATCTGCTCCATGCCAGGCCCACTGGCCAGCCCGGAGATGATGTTGACCGATGGGGCCCCTCCCAGTCGGTTCTGGCTGCTGGAGGTGGGTGTGGTGGGCGTGAGGGCCTCGGAAATGCTGTGGCCGTCTGGCCGGGACGACGGGGCCAGACCTGTGTATGGGCACATAAAGACTTACAAATGATAAGCCATGCAAAAGGTTAGCGATTTAGCTTGCTGAGAGACTGAGCTTTGACACAAACTAATTAGGGAAGGTGTCAGAACTTAAGAGGCACACTGAAATGTATTTGGCTCTTGTCTAACCCTTGTGAACTACACAGCTTTTTAATGTTTTCATTGACGATTGTATGTTTCCAATGAGAAAGGTGGTGTGGTTATTACCTGACCGATGGTTAACTCTAGAGGGCTGCTCTACGATCTGTCGCATGTGCCACTCATCCCACAGTCCTTTGGCCTTCACTGCTGACTTGTCATCCATATTCACGTCTGCATCATCGACATTGAAGGTAATAAAATTAACTGATCTAACTGAGGGACAAATGAGAAAATAACTTTATAAATAGCACCAATTTATACTCAACATCCATCCTGAGATCTTGCAACGCTCCATAATACAACGGGGGTGATTAAAAATGTCTACATCTATGGCTGCATTTAAGCTACATTTTTGACTTACTTTCAATCCTCTGCACCGATATGAAAGAACTACACTGGTAGGCATCCACCATATGACTTTCATCTGTGCTTTCCTAATCAATGCAGATGACGGAGAGGAGATGCGAAGGGGAAGGCACTTCAGACTATTGAGATTGAGACCATTGAACAGAATATAGGTCTTTAAGTATGACCAGAGCCAGGTGGTGTCTCCAGTGTGCACTCCAGTGTGGTGAGCAGACAGCAAACGCTGTTACAGTACCTACCTGGCACAGAGCTGGAGGCTGGGCGGGCGTGCAGGGCGATGTCGGGCTGCTGGACCGAGCCCTGAGGGTGGTGCTGCCCCTGCTGGTGCTTAGGCATGGGCATGCCATGCGGCTGCTGCCCCCCGTCCGAGGGGGAGGAAGCCACCAGCAGGGTTTGCTGAGAGGGGGCTGAGTTGGGTGGCAGGTGCAGGGGTCGGATCTTCTCAGCCATCAGCTGCTCCTTGATCTTGTTGATGAGCACCAGGTTATCCAGCTGAAAGGGTTAACCGGTCATGTTCAACAGAAAACAGCTCCATTGTATCAACCATCAAGCTAAAGATGATCCCATTATAGTCATACTTTTGTTGCCATTTAATACCTTAGTTGTTAACCTCTTCTGATGGGCATTTACCTAGATTTAAATACTTTTAACTGAGAAAATAATGAGCTGAGTATGCATAACCATGTCAGCCTAGATGGAAGGACATAAAAAATTAAGATGTCCTTACCTGGCCAGGCATGGAGGGAGGCGGAGGCCAGAAGTAGGGGTTGTTGAACCGAGGCTCAGCCATCCTGCGATAGAAATGCACGTTTTATTGTGGTATTTTATCATTTTCCAAATACCATTATCTACAAAGCATTATCCCATGTATTGGGAGGTTAAAACGTATTAGATTTAAACTAAGAATAAAATGGACAGGTATTCTGATGTTTTATGTGACTGTTTTGTTTTTGAGCATCCCTCCTATTTTCCTTTGTACAGAGCAGAAGTAGTAGAGTGGAAAAAAGTACAATAGCCTTAATGGGAGGCAGACTCAGGTCTCTACCTCTCAAGACAAAGAGACCAGTTTTGTACCATATGGCTTATGAAATTAGATTGTGACTGTGTGAATTGGGCTGTTATCATGAGTTTATTACCTAATAACTTACGTTATATTATTCTTTCTACTATATTACATGAATACTTCGAAAAAATATATGATATACCAATAATGAAGTATTATACAATAGAGTAACTTTGTCGCATTCGGATTTGGGTAATTAACAGGACAAACAGCACAATTCACACATAGTCACAATAATACATGTTCATAATTATTGTATAAAAACCTAGTATGTTCAGTTCAAACTGCAGTCAATCACAGGCCTCAAAAGACATTACAAGAATGCAATCAAACATCCAAACTTTCACTGAATACGGTCACACCTGTCAGTCATTTTCGATAGGCCTACCTTCAATATTCTTTATCCCATTCCCAAAGGTTTATGCCAGAGGTTTTATGCCTAGACAGTTTAGCACACATTGTTGGTCTACGGAAATCAGAATAGGCTCAATGTCAACGTTTTATTATTTACAAAATATATTTCCTGTAAAATATTAGTTACGTCCCCTTCCAGTAATAATTAATTTAGGCAGCATTTCATGTTTCCTTTGGTAGTCTAGACTTTTCATAGCATGTGTGCCCCTCGACAGTTCTGAAATTCAGTCACATTTGGCGATGCGACAATCCGATACGATGCCACACAGAAACATTCTCAGACACATTTATTAAAACATTTTCAGACAAAAGAGAAACAAAAATGGCAGCCTGACTTATTTTTATAAGGCGGGACGCCATATTCTGCAGACCCCAAAATTAGGAGCATCTCATTTTCTCCTAAAAGGAGGCCGCTTAACACAAATGTGTGTTTATGTCAAAAACATGAATCAATGTTTACGACGAATTGCAGGTTTGAATAGCCCGGCCTCCCCACCTCTTAAAAAACGGACACTTCCTAAACAGACCATGCCCTGCAAATAGCACGGAAATAGGTCAAATGCTCGAGCTTTGCGCTTAAATGTTTTTATAAAACATCATCAATGCGTAAAGGTCACAATGTAACAACCGCACGCTGACAGAAAGGTATTCTAAAAGACGTTATGCCAGTCTTTTCCAAAATGCGTTCACTTTGGTATTTTTTACATTCCAACTTTTTAACGAATCGAGGGGCATAAATGATATTATCTGCATAATACATACGTTTGGGGTTTATCAACTTCCAGAAATGTACATTTACAAACAAATTCCATGAATTGCACACAGACCTGATGTCCCGATTGCAGATTTTGTCTTGCTTTATTATTAAAGATTGGTATTCTTTCTGCCTGCCTCTAATTGGTTCAGCGCTTCCGGGTCGCTTTGTTCGCTTCTGGGTGCCGCTACACACTGTACGTAGCTGCTGTTGCCAAGCTGTCCGAAGGCTGGACATTTTTAAAAGTAGGCTAATCTGAATCCAACTGCAGTGGTTTTTATTTTAACTTGGTTATAATGCAAAACGACGCACAAAGCATTGATCTAATATCCATCAGGTGTCAATGGCAAACATTACTCAAAAATAGCATTTTTCGATACATGACTTCTTGATCTTATCACACGCCCAAAACGTGTTACATTGGCACTTGATTTTTGTCCACTAGTAATGGTAGCCAAGTGACTTTTGTTTATTATGGAATTGTTTCATAATTAATGTTAGAGGGTGTACAGTCCAATGGCAGTGGATATAGCATCCCTGGGGATACTACAATAATGATTTAGTCAAGTATTTCACCACAATACACAAGGAGACCCGCAATATTGCTGTTTGCTACACTGGTGTCAGAAGTGGGATGGCATAGCAAACGGTGACAGGGCAACTCCCCCTGCCAGTCTCGAACGTATGTCTCCTAACCAAGGTTTTTATAGTAAATGAAAACTGAAACAAAAACTTGTCAGGAAAAAACAAATAAATAAAATAATTAACAAACCGGTTTGAAAAACGAAAACTATTCTGCAACTATTATCTTTGACTCAAACTTACTAAAAAAACTGTATTACGTTTATTTTTTCTTTAAGCTGCAATATATAACTTTTTGGGCGACCCACAATGTTGCTGTTCGCTACACTGGTGTCAGAAGTGTGATGGCATAGTATAATGCTTGTTTTGTCGCATATACTGAAATTAGGCACACTATTCTAATTTGAGCAACCAGGAAATGGTGGATCGATTTTTGCATAATGCATCTTTACCTTTTTTTTTACCCCTTTTTCTCCCCAATTTAGTGGTATCCAATTGGTAGATACAGTCTTGTCTCATCGCTGCAACTCCCGTACGGACTTGGGAGAGGCGAAGAAGGTCGAGAGCCATGTGTCCTCCGAAACACAACCCAACAAAGCAACTTTTCAAATAGGCCTAGCTTGTGTATCGCTAGCTATCACAAGCTAACAGGGAATTTTTTAAAATATTTTATTTAACTAGGCAAGTCAGTTAAGAACAAATTCTTATTTACAATGACGGCCAAACCCTAATCCAGACGATGCTGGGCCAATTGTGCGCCGCCCTATGGGACTCCCAATCACGGCCTGTTGTGATACAGCCTGGAATCGAACCAGAGTCTGTAGTGACGCCTCTAGCACTGAGATGCAATGATGCAGTGCCTTAGACCGCTGCGCCACTCAGGAGCCAACTTTATTATTTTTGTCCTACTAAAGTTTAAAAGCATTGGATTGGTGTAAACATATTTTTTAGCATCAGTCTCTGCGCTATTCTTTTTAAATCCAAGTCACATTGAGATTGACTTTATAATTTACAGAGCTGCTGCGGATCTGACTTTTACTGGACCTCTCTTCCCGACAGCTAAAGGTCAAAGAGGGCTTGCGCATGTGCGGGATAGTCTACGTATAATTTTTTACGTACAGTTGATGTCGGAAGTTTACATACACTTAGGTTAGAGTCATTAAAACTCATTTTAACAAACTATAGTTTTGGCAAGTCGGTTAGGACATCTACTTTGTGCATGACACAAAGTCATTTTTCCAACAATTGTTTACAGACAGATTATTTCACTTATAATTTCCTGTATCACAATTCCAGTGGGTCAGAAGTTTACATAGACTAAATTGACTGTGCCTTTAAACAGCTTGGAATATTCCAGAAAATTATGTCATGGCTTTAGACGCTTCTGATAGGCTAATTGACATAATTTGAGTCAATTGGAGGTGTACCTGTGGATGTATTTCAAGGCCCACCTTCAAACTCAGTGCCTCTTTGCTTGACATCATGGGAAAATTAAAAGAAATCAGCCAAGACCTCAGAAAAAAAAGTGTAGACCATCGTTATGTTTGGAGGAAAAAGGGGGAGGCTTGCAAACCGAAGAACACCATCCCAACCATGAAGCAAGGGGGTGGCAGCATCAGGATGTGGGGGTGCTTTGCTGCAGGAGGGGTTGGTGCACTTCACAAAATAGATGGCATCATGAGGGAGAAAAATTATGTGGATATATTGAAGCAACATCTCAAGACATCAGTCAGGAAGTTAAAGCTTGGTCGCAAATGGGTCTTCCGAATGGACAATGACCCCAAGCATATTTCCAAAGTTGTGGCAAAATTGCTTAAGGACAACAAAGTCAAGGTATTGGAGTGGCCATCACAAAGCCCTGACCTCAATCCTATAGAACATTTGTGGGCAGATCTGAAAAAGCGTGTGCAAGAAAGGAGGCCTACAAACCTGACTCAGTTACACCAGCTCTGTCAGGAGGAATGGGCCAAAATTCACCCAACTTATTGTGTGAAGCTTGTGGAAGTCTACCTGAAACGTTTGACCCAAGTTAAGCAATTTAAAGGCAATGCTACCAAATACTAATTGAGTGTATGTAAGCTTCTGACCCACTAGGAATGTGATGAAAGAAATTAAAGCTGAAACAAAGCATTCGTTCTACTATTATTCTGACATTTCACATTCTTAAAATAAAGTGGTGATCCTAACTGACCTAAGACAGGGAATTTTTACTAGGATTAAATGTCAGGAATTGTGAAAAACTGAGTTTAAATGTATTTGGCTAAGGTGTATGTAAACTTCCAACTTCAACTGTATATGCAAAACACCTTCCTAATAATGAGTTACTACACCCCCCTCTCCCATTTTGCCCTCAGAACAGCCTCAATTACGCCAGGGCATGGACCAGGATGTCTTGCTCCCAGACAGACTAAATAACTTCTTTGCTCGCTTTGAGGACAATACAGTGCCACTGACACGGCCCGCTACCAAAACCTGCGGACTCTCCTTCACTGCAGCCGACGTGAGTAAAACATTTAAACGTGTTAACCCTCGCAAGGCTGCAGGCCCAGACGGCATCCCCAGCCGCGTCCTCAGAGCACGCGCAGACCAGCTGGCTGGTGTGTTTACGGACATATTCAATCAATCCTTATCCCAGTCTGCTGTTCCCACATGCTTCAAGAGGGCCACCATTGTTCCTGTTCCCAAGAAAGCTAAGGTAACTGAGCTAAACGACTACCGCCCCGTAGCACTCACTTCCATCATCATGAAGTGCTTTGAGAGACTAGTTAAGGACCATATCACCTCCACCCTACCTGACACCTTAGACCCACTCCAATTTGCTTACCGCCCCAATAGGTTCACAGATGATGCAGTCACCATCACACTGCGCACTGCCCTATCCCATCTGGACAAGAGGAATAGCTATGTAAGAATGTTGTTCATTGACTACAGCTCAGCATTCAACACCATACTACCCTCCAAACTCATCATTAAACTTGAGACCCTGGGTCTCGACCCCGCCCTGTGCAACTGGGTACTGGACTTCCTGACGGGCCGCCCCCAGGTGGTGAGGGTAGGTAACAACATCTCCACCCCGCTGATCCTCAACACTGGGGCCCCACAAGGGTGCGTTCTGAGCCCTCTCCTGTACTCCCTGTTGACCCACGACTGCGTGGCCATGCACGCCTCCAACTCAATCATCAAGTTTGCGGACGACACTACAGTGGTAGGCTTGATTACCAACAACGACGAGACGGCCTACAGGGAGGAGGTGAGGGCCCTCGGAGTGTGGTGTCAGGAAAATAACCTCACACTCAACGTCAACAAAACAAAGGAGATGATTGTGGAATTCAGGAAACAGCAGAGGGAGCACCCCCCTATCCACATCGACGGGACAGTAGTGGAGAGGGTAGTAAGTTTTAAGTTCCTCGGCGTACACATCACGGACAAACTGAATTGGTCCACCCACACAGACAGCGTTGTGAAGAAGGCGCAGCAGCGCTTCCTCAACCTCAGGAGGCTGAGGAAATTCGGCTTGTCACCAAAAGCACTCACAAACTTCTACAGATGCACAATCGATAGCATCCTGTCGGGCTGTATCACCGCATGGTATGGCAACTTCTCCGCCCACAACCGTAAGGCTCTCCAGAGGGTAGGGAGGTCTGCACAACGCATCACTGGGGGCAAACTACCTGCCCTCCAGGACACCTACACCACCCGATGTCACAGGAAGGCCATAAAGATCATCAAGGACAACAACCACCCGAGCCACTGCCTGTTCACACCGCTATCATCCAGAAGGCGAGGTCAGTACAGCTGCATCAAAGCAGGGACCGAGAGACTGAAAAACAGCTTCTATCTCAAGGCCATCAGACTGTTAAACAGCCACCACTAACATCGAGTGGCTGCTGCCAACATACTGACTCAACTCCAGCTCACTTTAATAATGGAAATGGATGGAAATTGATCAAAAATGTATCACTAGCCACTTTAAACAATGCCACTTAATATAATGTATATGTACAGTATATACTGTACTCTATATCATCTACTGCATCTTGCCATCTTTATGTAATACATGTATCACTAGCCACTTTAAACTATGTACTTTTATGTTTACATACCCTACATTACTCATCTCATATGTATATACTGTACTCGATACCATCAACTGCATCTTGCCTATGCCGTTCTGTACCATCACTCATTCATATATCTTTATGTACATATTCTTTATCCCTTTACACTTGTGTGTATAAGGTAGTAGTTGTGGAATTGTTAGGTTAGATTACTCGTTGGTTATTACTGCATTGTCGGGAACTAGAAGCACAAGCATTTCGCTACACTCGCATTAACATCTGCTAACCATGTGTATGTGACAAATAACATTTGATTTGATTTGATTCTACAAGGTATCAAAAACGTTCAACAGGGATTCTGACTAATGTTGACTCCAATGCTTCCCACAGTTGTGTCAAGTTGGCTGGATGTCCTTTGGTTGGTGGGCCATTCTTGACACACACGGGAAACTGTTGAGCGTGGAAAACCCAGCAGCTTTGCAGTTCTTTGAAAAAACGTGCCTGCCTATGGAAATCAAAGGCCTGATCAAGCAACTCAAGAGTAAATGTCAGTTGGCTTTTCATAGCCGAGCATTCAGAGTTTGAGACAGCAGGTGGGGTAGAAAGAGAGAGAGTCGAAAACGGCAGCTCCGGGACAAGGTAGCACGTCCGGTGAACAGGTCAGTGTTCCATAGCCACAGGCAGAACAGTTGAAACTGGAGCAGCAGCACGACCAGGTGGACTGGGGACAGCAAGGAGTCATCAGGCCAGGTAGTCCTGAGGCATGGCCCTAGGGAGAGGGAGAGACAGATAATTAGAGGGAGCATACTTAAATTCACATAGGACACCGGATAAGACAGAAGAATTACACCAGATATAACAGACTGACCCTAGCCCGCCGACACATAAACTATTGCAGCATAGATACTGGAGGCTGAGACAGGAGGGGTCAGGAGACACTGTGGCCCCGTTAGACGAAACCCCCAGACAGGGCCAACAAGGCAGGATATAACCCCACCCACTTTGCCAAAGCACAGCCCCCACACCACTACAGGGATATCTTGAAACCACCAGCTTACTACCCTGAGACAAGGCTGAGTATTGCCCACGAAGACCTCCTCCACGGCATGAAAATTGATAATCAAGAAGACCGTGAATGTTCCTGTGTGGCCGAGTTACAGTTTTTAATTAAATCTACTTGAAAAATCTATGTCAAGACCTGAAAATTGTTGTCTTGCAATGATCAACAACCAATTTGACAGAGCTTGAAGAATTTTGAAAAGAAAAATTGGCAAATGCTGCACAGTCCAGGTGTAGAAAGCTCTTAGAGACTTACCCAGAAAGACTCACAGCTGTAATCGGTGCCAAAGGTGATTCTAACATGTATTGACTCAGGGGGTTGAATACTTATCTAATCAAGATATGAGTGTTTTATTTGTCATATTTCTTTTTACAAATGTTAGAATTTTTCTTCCACTTTGACATTAAAGTATTTTGTGTAGGTTGTTGACAAAAAATCCATTTGAATCACACTTTGTAACACAACAACATGTAGAAAAAGTCAAGGGGTGTGAATATTTTTTGAATGCAATGTACAGTAAATTGCAGCTTTTCAGACTTAAACAGAACTGCTTGCTTACGTATGGTTGTACCAGCAATGGAAACCAGTATTTTATCTGACTGAGTTTCCTGTTGCCTTATCAGTTCTCTGAAGTCTTGAAAGAGCTGACACTATAGACTTCCTTTGACCTACTTCTAACTCATCGCAGCGTATTAAGAGCCATTTTAGCTTTTTTGTTCAAATTTCTACTAGGAAATTGGCAAATGGCTAGCTAGAATGCCGCAAACACTTTGTATTGACTCGCTATGTATTTTTTGGGTGTTATAGTCTTTTTCATATTGATCTTAAGTTTTGTTTTATGATTGAGTTGAGTACATCCATTTAATTCAGATGAGAGAAGCAAATCACTGGCTACACTTTATCATTTTAAATTATTTTCAAAATGTGGTTCTATGTGTTGGTAAGTATTTACACAATCATTATCTAAATCTAATTTCTGTATATTCTAGTTGTGTTCATTCAAATTCCTCTACTTTGATTGAAAAATCACATTTTGCTTTACATTAATTTGGTTAATTTTTTGTTGTTATTGGCCTGTCATAATGCTTATATAACGGCATCATAACGGATATGTAAAGTGATATCATGGCAGATTATTTATATAATGACACAATTATTTAATGTTACTGTCAATGGATTAGGTTTAGGTGCTCGAAATGTTTACTATTTCATGTTTGGTGATAATAGTTGTCATAGGTGTTAGCAAGGTTGTGAAGTGGAAGGCAATATTTCTAAATGTGTTGACTGGCCAGTTCTTATTAAGTGTTCCTAATTATCACATATCGTTTGCTCATATGTAGACACTGGTATTGTGCTGGAGATAATGAATATGAGGTTAAAACCCTGCACAATGCCCCTTTAATTGTGGGGCATTAGTGAGGTAATTTCCAAATACACATAAATGTATTTTGGAAGAGTATATCAGTATGTTGGCGTTGTAAGCTGTAGCAGTTTATGCACTCCTCAAGAACAAATGCCATATCACTAATGACAAACCTCTGTCTCTCCTTTGTCTGCCAGGTGTTGACACTAGCCTCTTCTGACTCTGTGCGGAGATGCACAGAAGAGATGCTAAAAAATCACCCGGAAAGTACCTGCAATGAATGTCCAGCAGGTAAACATCACTGAGTAACACAATTCGAATCTGAGCTTGAACAGAAGTGGGACTAGTTAGTCCCGAACTACACTACAGTATAGTGTATACCAGCCATACTCAATAGGCTGACAGCGGTTCGGTTCTGGACCCAGAATGGTGTCAAAACGGACAGCGGGTCACAACTTTTTTATTTATTTTTGAAACTAAGTCGGGCTTTCAACTTACTGCTATTGAGAGTTGTAGTAGTAGGTGCAATTTTGAAATGTGGTAGTGCATGGGCAGTTTTCCTCTTGTTATGTAATTTACTGACAGAGCTATTGTATCATATGAACACACACAAGACATGGCAAAATGTGTAGAATTGCCGGAAATTAGCTTAAAAGATGGAATCCGCAGTAGTGTGAAGAAGCTGAGGAGCAGCATGATCAAAACAAGTTGTACATATTGTGCTCTTCTATTGCTCGTGCAATGATGTCCGAGGTGTTCGTTGTTTGCAGTAACTTCTTTTTTGTTATAGTATTGCAAACAGACATGGCTGTTTCACCATTAAGGACTCCAGCTTTAAAATGGCTAAATGTTCTCTCCACCCCATGGCAAAATGTGTAGAATTGCAAGAAATTTGCTTTAAAACTGCAAAATTGTATCTCTGCCAACAAGAGTGGTATAAACAGTTTGAACAATTTGGGGATACATGGTTTGTGAGGTGGGGGTTTGTTACTACGCTGATAAAATACAATATCCATCCGGACCTTTGCCACCTAGGAAATTTGTGTGACCGGACCTTCTCCGATAGTATTTGAGTACCCCTGGTGTATACAGTATTGTCGCAGCTTTGTTCACAATCTTGATGTAAGACCGTAGTTAAATTGAGACACATTACAGTGCATATAATACAATGTTTGTGCATCACTTGGCGAAAGATACATATACATTGCACTGTATTTCAACATGTCTTTCAGGCTTTCACATTGAAAAAGGAACCTCCAAATGCATAAAATGTATTGCGGGCAAAGAATTCGCTGCAATACGAAATTATGATGTAGCTTGTAAACGCTGTAAAGCATGTGATGAAAGAGGTAAGCATTCTTCACTCCTATTTACGTGACCATTTACTGTATGGACTGCAGTCTAATAGTGCTAATAGTCTAATAATAGTCTAATAGTGATGCAGTTATTTTTCAGACATGTGTTCATGTTTGTGTGAAGAACATCTGTGTGCTTATTTATGGTGTGTGACTTGAGCGTATTCTGTCAGCAGAACCACACTACCAGTGTGCAAAGAGAACAATTTAAATATTTTACACTGCTAGAACTGTTTCTATCAACAGAGGGTGGGTGTGTGTGTGTGTGTGTGTGTGTGTGTGTGTGTGTGTGTGTGTGTGTGTGTGTGTGTGTGTGTGTGTGTGTGTGTGTGTGTGTGTGTGTGTGTGTGTGTGTGTGTGTGTGTGTGTGTGTGTGTGTGTGTGTGTGTGTGTGTGTGTGTGTGTGTGTGTGATAGGAGTGAGACTGTGACAGTGTCTTTGCTTTGTCTTTGTGTCTTAGCCTCTCAAATGGTGGTGAAGAGTTGTGAGCCCAAGAGTGACACTGAATGTGGCTGCATGAAGAGTTACTACCCAAAGAAATCCAGACATAGTTTGCAATGCTTCAAATGTCAAACGTACGACCACCAGATTCCAGCTTCTACAATATTTATACATTTAGTAAGCTGAGCATATGCACCACCTTTTCTGTTTAGCTCTGACAATACAATATTCTGTAGTGCCAAGGAGTAGTGCTCACACACGTCTTTAGTCTCACAAACCCATCACATTTTGACAGAGGCAATGACCATGGAACATCCTAGAACATTTTTGAAATCAAATTTGTATTCTTGCCAAAGTACCTCATACACATCCACAGTGTTTCACATTGAGACCTTCATGCATCCCAAATTGCATCGTGGTCCCTATATAGTGCACTACTTTTGATATGGGCCCTGATCGAAAGGGCTCCCGAGTGGCACAGTGGTCTAAGACACTGCATCTCAGTGCAAGAGGCGTCACTGCAGTACCTGGTTTGAATCCAGGCTGCATCACATCCGACCGTGATTGGGAGTCCCATAGGGCGGCGCACAATTGGCCCAGCATCGTCCGGGTTTGGCCAGGGTAGGCCGTCATTGTAAATAAGAATTTATTCTTAACTGACTTGCCTAGTTAAATAAAGGTTACATTTTTTTTAAATTACAAAAGTAGTGCAATATATAGAGAACATCTTCAGTATAACCCCTCAAAACCCACAGTTTTTGTCGATGTAGACTTCATTTCCCTGAAATGACTCAGCCATGGGTTTTAATCCAGTGTACTAGAGAATTAATGCGCTCTGTTGTTGACGTCAACTAAGGGAGCACAGTTATTTGTTGGATGCTGCTGAAAGATCAATCAGATCCTGTAATGACATATATTGAGGTCAGTGGGTTGAGGACTTCCTCTCAGAGTGGTGCTTTATCAGATTTATAAGGTCTGAAGTTCCTGAACATCCCGTCTATGTTTCTGAGGTACTCTTGTGTTTCTGGTAATCCATGTTCTAAAGGCACGCCCACTTGTCACAGATACAATATTTATTTTCATCCCTCTGTTTTAAGTCAAAAATCGTTGTGACACTAAGATTGAGGAAGTTTAAACTTCTAGACTGGATTGGGTACAACGCAAAAGCACAACATACAAAAAAACATCTGTATCTAAACCTTCCTTTCGTTGAAAGTTTTCTAAACATTGGATCCATCTGACGTTCCCTTGTCCAGTCTTGAAATGTATACATAAGTGTTGTTGGTATCATATAAAACAATTGTTATGAATGTCAAGGTGATAGGGTTTTCTGGGAAATCCCCTCTGTTTTTAATGTGAGTGACCTTGAGTTTTTCTGTCTTCATGTTTCAGTAAAGACTGTTCAAACTATTCAGAATGTACTGGCACCCCCTGCACCAGTACTACGACTCAGAGACTCCCAACCTTGACACCCAACCCCAGCATCATTCCAACAGGTCCAGACCATTGTGAGTTCCACCAATAACTTGGCTTCCACAGATCCTTCTTTCAGTCATCTCATGAAGCCTTTGTAATCCTGTCACAGTGCCTGTCATTAATGGTCAGACAACCTTACCTTTTTACAATTCTAAAATGGTTTGTTTGAATCCTGGATGCTGATTGGACGAGCAGCGTTCCAAGCCGTCCTGTATTCACCGACACAGGCACACCTATATGCCTGCTAACAGTTCCATCTGAATTATCACTGCACCTCCGTAAGAGTATCATCATGTTCATGTTGCTGTCCAAATCATCTGGCACTATTGCCGCTGAATTGATAGCATGAATCTATCTACAGCGTTAGTGCATCATACTGACAAATTCTATGATGTACATTTTTTTTTTTACAGTAACTTGAATTTCTCCTCCATGCAAAAAATGGTGCTCTAGTTTAATCTTGTTGCTCTCTCCCCTTCATTCTTCTGAACCTTAAATGTAGTCACATAGTTCAGTTGTTTTTGTGGTATGAAAAACACCACTGATGGTTATATTTATTAATATCCTCAACAGATCCCCTTCTGACCATCGGGTATGTCTTTGTGGTTGTCCTGGTGACCACTCTGTTAATTGCCGGTCTCCTTGTCCTGACTAAGGGTGGATGGATGGTACATGGCTGTTGTGCGACCCCTGAAAAGGACCTTGAGTTGCCTACAAGGGACACATCAGCCAACGGTAATGATAAACTATCCAGTAACCCATTTGACAGTGTGGGCTCTGGCTTATCAGTGGCCTACTGAGATTGAACACCTTAGAGCAATTCATATATAATAGAAAGTTATTTTATTTTTTGAAGTGTTGAATGTAATACTTGGTTTACATGAAAATATGGGTCAACTGTTGTTAGCAGTAATTGTAATTATTCATCTTAAAGAGATCTGATGTGAATACACTTTACAAGTTATTCACTGCAACAGTTGGTGCAGGAAACGCTGATAGTCTGTCTTTAACTCAAACAGGTCAGCCAAATGGCCCAACATCACTGGTAAGTATCAGTTTATTGTGTTACATTTGGATCATGATCAGTGATAGTGTGGGAAAGGAAGCAAATGAGAAACGATAAAGAACATGAGAAAAATACATTTTATTTACCTGTAGACCAATCCTGACTAGCACGTGCATTATGAACACTACTAGCACGTGCATTATGCACACTACTAGCACGCGCATTATGCACACTACTAGCACGTGCATTATGCACACTACTAGCACGTGCATTATGCACACTACTAGCACGTGCACTACATTACGGGAAAAAAATTTATGGACTCACTACTGTAAGTTACTCTGAATAAGAGTGTCTGCCAAATTACTAATAATATCAAAGCTTACATCAATATATTTTTTTTTTCTTCCGATTATTTGTCTTTATCCTCTTTTTTATCCCTGTAAGGACTTATCTAGTTAAGAAAATGACCTGTATCTATTTTGATATGTTACCATATACATATACTGTATGTGCGTATGGAAACTTTTCTGTACTGCTTAGAGAGACAGATGCTAAGGACTTTTGTCTGTCTGCCTGTCCCTTCCAAGACACTGAATATTACTCAAGGGATTCCCATGACGACATTCTCTCACAGTGCTGCCAAGACGGAGTATCACACCCTTGTCACACCCCTGTTGCAAGGCAGAGAGCCCAGAAGTAAGTCTTTAATGCAGTTTGTTGCTTTGCCATCAGCCATAGTTGGGCAACATTGCATTTCAGCTTCTTTAGCAAGCTACAGTATCAATCAATCAATCAATTTTATTTTATATAGCCCTTCGTACATCAGCTAATATCTCGAAGTGCTGTACAGACACCCAGCCTAAAACCCCAAACAGCTAGTAATGCAGGTGTAGAAGCACGGTGGCTAGGAAAAACTCCCTAGAAAGGCCAAAACCTAGGAAGAAACCTAGAGAGGAACCAGGCTATGAGGGGTGGCCAGTCCTCTTCTGGCTGTGCCGGGTGGAGATTATAACAGAACTATGCCAAGATGTTCAAAAATGTTCATAAGTGACAAGCATGGTCAAATAATAATCATGAATAATTTTCAGTTGGCTTTTCATAGCCGATCATCAAGAGTTGAAAAACAACAGGTCTGGGACAGGTGGCGGTTCCATAACCGCAGGCAGAACAGCTGAAACTGGAATAGCAGCAAGGCCAGGCGGACTGGGGACAGCAAGGAGTCACCACGGCCGGCAGTCCCGACGCATGGTCCTAGGGCCCAGTTCCTCCGAGATCAAAGAAAGAGAGAAGGAGAAAATTAGAGAGAGCCAAGATTTTCAAAATGTTCATAAATGACAAGCATGGTCAAATAATAATCAGGAATAAATCTCAGTTGGCTTTTCATAGCCGATCATTAAGAGTTGAAAACAACAGGTCTGGGACAGGTGGTGGTTCCATAACCGCAGGCAGAACAGTTGAAACTGGAATAGCAGCAAGGCCAGGCGGACTGGGGACAGCAAGGAGTCACCACGGCCGGTAGTCCCGACGTATGGTCCTAGGGCTCAGGTCCTCCGAGAGAAAGAAAGAGAGAAGGAGAAAATTAGAGAGAGCCAAGATTTTCAAAATGTTCATAAATGACAAGCATGGTCAAATAATAATCAGGAATAAATCTCAGTTGGCTTTTCATAGCCGATCATTAAGAGTTGAAAACAGCAGGTCTGGGACAGGTAGGGGTTCCGTAACCGCAGGCAGAACAGTTGAAACTGGAATAGCAGCAAGGCCAGGCGGACTGGGGACAGCAAGGTGTCATCATGCCCGGTAGTCCTGACGTATGGTCCTAGGGCTCAGGTTCTCAGAGAGAAAGAGAGAACGAGAGAATTAGAGAGAGCATACTTAAATTCACACAGGACACTGGATAAGACAGGAGAAGTACTCCAGGTAACCAACTGACCCTAGCCCGCCGACACATAAACTACTGCAGCATAAATACTGGAGGCTGAGACAGGAGCGGTCAGGAGACACTGTGGCCCCATCCGAAGAAACCCCCGGACAGGGCCAAACAGGAAGGATATAACCCCACCCACTTTGCCAAAGCACAGCCTCCGCACCACTAGAGGGAAATCCTCAACCACCAACTTACAATCCTGAGACAAGGCCGAGTATAGCCCACAAAGGTCTCCACCACAGCACAAACCAACCCAACCTTAAGTAGTACAGTAGTACTACTTAAGGTTGGGTTCAGAAGCTTGGATTTATACTAAATGTATATGATATATTGTAATAACGTTAATGTTTCAAAAATCTGAAGCAAGAGTCCCTGTACTCTTAAGATAAAATAGGACTGACATCCCATCAAGCACATTTCTGAGTAGTGTGTACAGCATAGTACTTACTACCTGTTCCTGTTCCTGGTGTGGGTAGCATCTCTGTTGTGGTTTGTTGTGTTCTCAGAATGAAAACAACCGCCTTTCCTTCAACACCTCAGCGTGTCAGCGTAAAACTTATCTCTGGTCAGCCACGTGGTTGTGGCATGCATGTGTAGGAGGAAACTGGGAAACTTTGATGATATGAATCAGAAATTAGCCGAGCTTCAGAGAAAATGGCAAATCAGATACCAAGAAGTAGCCAGCTGCTTGACCTTTAACATTTGAGCGTGTTGCCTTATCCATCTTACAAATTACACTCTGATTCCAACATCCAATCCACTGAAAATATGCACCTGATAAGCGTGATATTAGTTAGCGTAGTTTTAGCACTGTGAGAGTAAGGGTTTGTCTCGAGTCTTTCCACCCGGGTCTAACCTCAAATGTTAGGTTTACTTGTTGATATTTCAGTCAGAGTCTCTTTATGATGAAATAGTCTGCCCACGTTTAGTTTACATGAAGATTGCTCATGGTTGTCGACATCAGAATTCCCCTGTGGTGACGTTATAAGGTTATGAAGCATTTGTGTAGCTCAGTTTGCGTGTCATTCCCATCCAGACTGAGGCTTCCCCCACAAAAACAAATTAATTGGACTGAGATTTTAAACTATTATCCAAATTAATTGGATAATTTTAAACTATCAGCATCACACTTACCAGGTCTCATAATTTACACAGACTAGACAGAGATATGTTAATGTTGATAAAAAACATTTATCTCTCCTAAAAACACAACCTCACAGTGTTTTCTCTCATCCCAAAAAATTATCTGATACCAGTTTTGATGGAATCTCGCCCACACTCTCTATTACTTATAGTGCCTATAGAAAGTGTACACCTCCCTTGGATTTCTTCACATTTTATTATGTTACAAAGTGGGATTCAAATGGATGTGTCATTTTTTTGTCCACGATCTACACAATAGTAGTTGAATCTGTGCTTGAAATGCAATACTTGACTGAGGGACCTTACAGATGTGGTATGTATAGGGGACAGAGGAAGGAGTAGTCATTCAATCATTTCAACCCCTATTATTTCACCCAGAGTCCATATAACGTATTGTGATTTGTTAAGCCTAATGTTACTTCTGAACTAATTTAGGCTTGCCTAAAGCCTCTTAAATGTAATGGCAAAAATGTAGCTTTCCGTCGAAATAGACATACTCAAAAGTAACTGCTTTTAATAAGCAGTTATGTCAAAAGGACATGCGTGAACTTGGTATCATTAGAAAGAAAACACCTGGGAGATAAGGAAATGGTCAGAACATAGATAGGAATGGCACAGTTCAGATCACACAAGATTAAGCACACACAAAGTAACTGTTTTTTTGCTTACCTTGTAAGTTGTTTGATGTTTAGTGAAAACGACTCTCTGGGCTGTGAATCGACAATGGTAGGTCACAGACTGACAAATAACATATCCCTATCGTCTGTGGAGTCTTCACTATCAACACATATCAACGTTGTTCAAGATTTGTATAGTTTTGGCTTCTTGAGTCGCAGCCATCTAAAATGTAAAAATGTAAAAATGTGTAGAATTGTATTTTTCAAGAATCTCTCTCACCTATTACAGTACCTTTCGGATTGCCTCCCTCCCCTTTTTCTCTGTTCCTCAGTCGAACAAATGGTTTCCTCATACCATAATGTCCTGATACCAGTTTTGATTGAATATTCACCACACACTCACCACACCACCTTGCTCACCTGAACACTACAAGAATTTCTTTCTTCCCCACCTTTCCCCTCTCTTCCTCAGTCCCTCGACAGGAGACCCAGGAGGAGCGCTGGCCCGCCAAGGTGTTGTACGCCATCATCAAGGAGGTGCCTCTGCGGCGCTGGAAGGAGTTCCTGCGCCTGCTCGCTTTGCCCGACCGACATCTGGAGCGTGTGGATCTGGAGCCGGGCCTAGGCTCCATGGAACGGCAGTACCAGATGCTGCGGCTGTGGAGCCAGGGCCCGGCTGCAGGCCTGGAGGATGTCTACTCTGCTCTGCTCTACATGGACCTGGCCGGCTGCGCCCACCAGCTGCAGGACAGCCTGGAGCAGCTGTAAGCGCTCCAGTCGATAGCCCCAACCAATGACATCACTGCAGAGAACCACAGAGTCTGGAGGCTTACTTAGCCCGTGTCACATCACCCCAGCACCACCACATAGGAGGCTGTGGAGGCTGCTGGGACATCACTTATGACTTCACCCCAGAATAAGATCATACCCAGATGTGAATATGACATCATGACAGCATCATAAGACCATGAAGGCTGTTCTTTTCTTCTTCTTTTGAAATAGATTTGAGTCTTTTTATATTTTATTTACAGTAATTCACGAATGAGAATGAGAGACTGATGGAGAGAGTGAATTAGACATAGATCAAACCCCCACCACCAAGGACCATGTGACATCAGGAGTCGGCAGTTCTACCACTACTATAGTCACCGGTGCCCTCACCCACCGAACTGTAAATATGATGTCACCACCTGGACTGTAGTCTTCCTGTTCAAGTCCCACTTCAGAGACTGGTTACCTGCAGGGTTTGGCAGGTTACTTTCTAAATGTAATCCGTTACAGTTACTAGTTACCTGTCCAAAGTTGTAATTATTAAAAACTTCTTGACGCACGGATCCCTTTAGCGGGATCATTTTCATCAACAACCGCTGAATTGCAGAGCGCCAAAATAAAAAAAAATTGCTACAAATATTTATATTCATGAAATCACAAGTGCAATATAGCAAAACACAGCTTTACTTGTTGTTAATCCACCTGTCGTGTCAGATTTTGAAAATATGCTTTACAGCGAAAGCAATCCAAGCGTTTGTGTGAGTTTATTGATCACTAGACGAAACATTAAGAACACCTAGCAGCAATGTAGATTGGTCACGAAAGCCAGAAAAGCAATAAAATTAATCGCTTACCTTTGATGATCTTCGGATGTTTGCACTCACCAGACTCCCAGTTACACAATAAATGTTATTTTTATTCGATAAAGATTATTTTTATATCGAAAAACCTCCATTTGTTTGGCGCGTTATGTTCAGTATTCCACAGCCTTAGGCAGTTCATCAAGGCTTGACGAAAATTCCAAATAGTGTGCGTAAAGTTCGTAGAAACATGTCAAACGTTTTTAATAATCAATCCTCAGGTTGTTTTTAACATAAACAATCGATAATATTTCAACCGGACTGTAAACTATTCAATACTGGAGAGAAAGAAAATGTCTAGCTACCAGTGTTGTGCGCATGAACTAATGGAAGGACATCGGCCATCCACTGACGCGATTTGATAAATCTCGCTCATTTTTCAGAATAAAAGCTTGAAACTATGTCTAAAGACTGTTCACACCCTGAGGAAGGGTGAATCTGGTTGATATCCCTTTAAATGGACGAAAGGCAGGCAATGGAACAGTGATTTTTCAAAATAAGAGTCACGTCCGGGTTGGATTTCCTCAGGTTTTCGCCTGCAAAATCAGTTCTGTTATACTCACAGACAATATTTTGACAGTTTTGGAAACTTTAGAGTGTTTTCTATCCTACTCTGTCAGTTATATGCATATTCTAGCATCTGGACCTGAGAAATAGGCAGCTTACAATGGGAACGTTATTTTTCCAAACATAAAAATTCTGCCCCCTAGCTTCAAGAGGTAACTTTTAGATTACCCAAACTCAGTAACGTTATCTAATTGCTTACCGTTACATTTTGATTACTTTCCCCTTAAGAGGCATTTGAAGAAGACGAAAAGGATCCATCAAACGCATTTGGTGTGTCATTATAGTGGTCTCGGACTTGTGGTCAGACTTGCTCAGGTTGAACAAACTGAATCCCGACCCTTACACATTCATTACTATGGAACAGTTGGAGATATTGAAACAATGTTGCAAATGTCGGAGAAACAGACAGTAAGGTTTATACAAATCTCCTCTGTTGAAAACTAAATGTGAGATAATGTTTAGATGCTTTTTATGTGAAGTTTAACTTCCCTGCCTAGGCTGATGAGACAGTGGATTGCGCAGTCATTTTAACGTCATAGATTTAGCCGGTGGTAACTTGTGGAATAGACACCGGCTGGAATGCGCTTTTAACCGATCAGCATTCAGGATTAGACCCACCTGTTGTATGAAGGAAAATAATGCATGCTCTAGAATGCCCTTCAAGCCAATCAGAAATGAGTGTTCAACAATGCCATGGTATAAATGGAATTAATACTAAGTACACATAGTATTATGTATAGATTCTTAGATTCTTACCTTGTCACCTCAGGGATTAGATCTTGCAACCTTTCGGTTATAAGTTTAATGCTCTAACCACTAGGCTACCTGCTGCCCCAAATAATGACATCATGGCAGCATCACAAGACCAATCAAGAGGACCATTTCAATCCCCAAAAAACTGAATCAAGCAGTGGAACAACTTAGTATCTTATAGAAATGGGTTTGTTTGGGGTGATAATGTGTCAGCTATTATGTAACCTTGGTGAAGACTGTATCAGAGGAGTAAGGCAGTACGCCGAGACACAAGAACAATATCAACTAGTGAGTGAACCTGGGAGAATGACATATAAAGGGGAAGATATGATGAAGGTAATGGAGTCCAGGTGATTCACAGGTGCGCGTAATGATGAGTGCCAGGTGTGCATAATGATGAATGCCAGGACCAGTGGTTGGTGACAGATGTGACAATCGTAATACAAGCACACTATCCCTTTTCCGTAATTTAAAAAAATTATATATATATATATATATTTGATTTGAGATTTTTTGTGTTATCAGTAATGTTCTGGTATTTTTTAAATGTGTTTACCCATTTCTGGTGATAAGTATGTTAATAACATAAGTATGTTAATTGTCAGAGAAAGATTTGTACTGCATATTGCTACATAGAGTAATAAAAGTGAATATTTTTTAAACAATTCCAAACCCTGTAGGGCATGATATTTTACTTTTTTTGTATTATTCTCAATTACAGCAGACATTTCATTAAAGCTAGAGTCCTTAATTGAAACAATAACAAAGTGTTTTGGTAAAAAGCTGAGAGATGGGCCTGGAGAAATATAACCACTCTCAAATTCATCGGGAAAGATACCTAGTTCTTTGCACAACTGAATGCAAATGTGTGTTCAGCACCTCTGAATCAGAGAGGTGTGGGGGCTGCCTTAATCAATGTCATCTGCGCCCGGAGAGCAGTTGTTGTTGGGCGTTAAACTGCCTTGCTCAATGGCAAAATGGCTGATTTTTACACCTTGCCGGCTCAGGGTTTTGAACCAGCAACCTTCCGGTTACTATCCCAACGCTCTTAACCGCTAGGCTACGGATGCAAGGACAGACCATCAATGATATCAGAATTATACTTTTAACCATGTTTAGAGGCTATAGTGTTTGTTTACATTTACATTGTTTACAAACATTGGAGTAAAACAAGTTTATATTTCTGTTTCTGATGAGGTACAACAGTTGAACTAAACTCATGAGGCATAAATTACATTGTTCAAGAATCAATGTGTATATATCATTAATTTATAAGTCCATTATGGATGTAGCAACTAAGGATTCTAGCTTTAAATATATGCACAGCACTATGGTACTCAAGGTAAAATAATTATATGCTTAATTGCTGTATGCTGGGGTGTAAAAATCATCACTAATAATCTGAAGTTGAATTACAAATGCCAACATGCAAGCGTCATTGCATCAGGCATGTTTTTTACACTTATGACGTAATCTGGTCCACATAATGTCAAATGAACATGAGTTCATGAACATGAGTTCTTAAGTAAGTGGTTAATCACAGAGTCAGTCAGTTGGTCTGTCACTTCAGCCAGGATGCCAAGTCAGTCACAGAGCCAAGTCAGTCACAGAGCCTAAAGTAATCAATAATCAACAAGGAAAATGCAGGGGCCTCCATTGGTTTCTATGTAACGCCGTGGGCAGATTCGGGAAGGGACGGGCACGTGTGGGCAATTCTTCTCTGCCGCTTCGCTTGCCACACGTACCACCCCTGTTACCGCAAGAGTTTTAAAGGATTTTTATAAACTACAGTTTCGCCTGCGTTTGCAGCTCCCTCTTCAAGTGTTGCTGAAAGCGCGCTTTGAAGATGAACACCCACAAGGACGTCAAAGAAAAGTTAGGCAATAATATTAGCTAGGCATATGTACATTTCTGTATAACCTGAAAATGCATGAATATTTAATTGAGTTGTGGAACTAAGATACATTTGTTTATAATCAGACTACTCCATTCTGAAAATGTGTGAATACATTTAGAAGATTGAGAGAAGTGGTCCAGAAGAGTCCCCTGAGAAGTCTAGGTAGCATTTCTAAACAGAGAGCCAAATAGAGAGATGGATGCATCTCAAATTGTACCCTATTCTCTGTCTAGTGCTCTACTTTTGACCAGAGCCCTATGTCAAAAGTAGTGCACTACAAATGGAATAGGGTGCCATTTGGGACGTATGCATAGATAGATGTAGAATAGATCTAGCCTAGATAGACATTATGACCACTGACACTCAACAACCAAATCTCAATGGTTAACTGAGTCGTGCTGTAGCCCACAGGGACCCGTCTCTAACACCACCATATATCTCCCGCTCCCCAATGAGGAAGGAGAGGACCATGAAGTGTCCTTTCACTTTGTTCAATAAACTGTAATTTCCTTTTAAATGTTGTATTTATTTAACCTTTATTTAACTAGGCAAGTCAGTTAAGAACAAATTCTTATTTAAAATGACGGCCTACACCGGGCAAATTGTGTGCCACCTTATGGGACTCCCAATCTAAGCCGGTTGTGATACAGCCTGGAATCCAACCAGGGTGTCTGTAGTGACGCCTCAAGCACTGAGGCGCCGTGCCTTAGACCGCTGCGCCACTCGGGAGTCCATTAGTGAAATGTAGGGGAGACTAGTTTCTGAGATTGTTTATGGTAGTGTATTCAAAACTTGATACAAACCTACAACTGTCCTTTACACATTGGTGTGGTTATGATATATGTAAATCAAACTGCAAATGCATGGTGTTGTCTTAATGTCACGCCCTGACCTTAGAGATCCTTTTTATGGATGGTTATTTTATTAAATTACAATGAACACTTACGACGCTGCGTTTTGGTCACCTTCTTTCCAGGACGATCGTTACAGAACTACCCACCACCAAAGGACCAAGCAGCGTGGTGGAATGGACTCCTGGACATGGGAGGAAATCTTGGACGGCAAGGGACCCTGGGCACAGCCGGGAGAGTACCGCCGTCCTAAAGAGGAGCTGGAGGCAGCTAAAGCGGAGTGGCAACGCTATGATGATCCATGGCACAAAGCCTCCAGTGATGATCCATGGCAAGAAGCCTCCAGTGATGATCCATGGCACGAAGCCTCCAGTGATGATCCATGGCAAGAAGCCTCCAGTGATGATCCATGGCAAGAAGCCTCCAGTGATGATCCATGGCACGAAGCCTCCAGTGATGATCCATGGCACGAAGCCTCCAGTGATGATCCATGGCACGAAGCCTCCAGTGATGATCCATGGCAAGAAGCCTCCAGTGATGATCCATGGCAAGAAGCCTCCAGTGAAGATCCATGGCACGAAGCCTCCAGTGAGGATTCATGGCACGAGGCCTCCTACAAAGGTCATCAGTCCGGAGCTTCCAGCGACGCCCTCCAGTCCGGAGCCTCCAGCGACCCCTTCAGTCCGGAGCTGCCAGAGTCTCCCTCCTGTCCGGAGCTGCCAGAGTCTCCCTCCTGTCCGGAGCAGCCAGAGTCTTCCTCCTGTCCGGAGCAGCCAGAGTCTCCCTCCTGTCCGGAGCTGCAAGAGTCTCCTTCCTGTCCGGAGCTGCCAGAGTCGCCCTCCTGTCCGGAGCTGCCAGAGTCGCCCTCCTGTCCGGAGCTCCCAGAGTCGCCCTCCTGTCCGGAGCTGCCAGAGTCGCCCTCCTGTCCGGAGCTGCCAGAGTCGCCCTCCTGTCCGGAGCTGCCAGAGTCGCCCTCCTGTCCGGGGCCTACAGCAAGGGTCCCCAGTCCGGGGTCGGCGGCAAGGGTCCCGCGCCAGCGCCGCCACCGCGGATAGATGCTCACCCAGACCCTCCCCTATAGGTTTAGGTTTTGCGGCCGGAGTCCGCACCTTTGGCGGGGGGGGGGGGGGGGGTACTGTCACGCCCTGACCGTAGAGATCCTTTTTATGTCTCTATTTTGGTTTGGTCAGGGCGTGAGTTGGGGTGGGCATTCTATGTCTGGTGTTCTATGTTTTCTTTTTCTGAGTGTTTGGCCGGGTGTGGTTCTCAATCAGAGGCAGCTGTCTATCATTGTCTCTGATTGAGAACCATACTTAGGTAGCCTTTTTCTCCAGCTACCTTCCAGGCCACTCCTCCAGCCACTTCACAGGGCACCTTCCTACATGTATCAGGTTGTCGCTGGGAAACACCTGATTACTCTTCTAATTTCAACCCAGTTGATGTACGGCCAAAAGCAGGGCCCAGGAAAAGGGGTAGGAAGAGGAGAAACACCCATTGATGAATACACCCATCAAGCAGGCACTGGAAGAAGAGCATAAAACACACACACACACACCACAAACGTTCAGATGTTTAGTTTAGCCAAGTTGTTGTTTGGTTGAGAAAGACCAGGATAACTTCTCATCTTTCCAGGATAACTTCTCATCAATTAAAACTCAGAGGAATCTATTGGGGAAAGTTGAAAGGGAGATACTTAGTCAGTTGTAAACTAAGCAAAAAAAGAGATGTCCCTTTTTCAGGACCCTGTCTTTCAAAGATAATTCATAAAAATCCAAATAACTTCACAGATCTTCATTGTAAAGGGTTTAAACACTGTTTCCCATGCTTGTTCAATGATCCATAAACAATTTATGAACATGCACCCGCGGAAGGGTCGTTAAGACACTAACAGCTTACAGACGGTAGGCAATTAAGGTCACCGTTATGAAAACATAGGACACTGAAGAGGCCTTTCTACTGACTCTGAAAAACACCAAAAGAAAGATGCTCAGGGTCCCTGCTCATCTGCGTGAACGTGCCTTAGGCATGCTGCAAGGAGGCATGAGGACTGCAGATGTGGCCAGGGCAATAAATTGCAATGTCCGTACTGTGAGGCACCTAAGACAGCGCTACAAGGAGACAGGAAGGACAGCTGATCGTCCTTGCAGTGGCAGACCACGTGTAACAACACCTGCACAGGATCGGTACATCCAAACATCACACCTGCGGGACAGGTACAGGATGGCAACAACAACTGCCCGAGTTACACCAGGAATAAAAAATCCCTCCATCAGTGCTCAGACTGTCCGCAATAGGCTGAGAGAGGCTTGACTGAGGGCTTGTAGGCCTGTTGTAAGGCAGGTCCTCACCAGACATCGCCGGCAACAACATTGCCTATGGGCACAAACCCACCGTCGCTGGACCAGACAGAACTGGCAGAAAGTGCTCTACACTAACGAGTCACGGTTTTGTCTCACCAGGGGTGATGTTCGGATTTGCGTTTATCGTCGGAGGAATGAGTGTTACACTGAGGTCTGTACTCTGGAGGGATCGATTTGGAGGTGGAGGGTCCATCATGGTCTGGGGTGGTGTGTCACAGCATCATCGGACTGAGCTTGTTGTCATTGCAGGCAATCTCAACGCTGTGCGTTACAGGGAAGACATCCTCCTCCCTCATGTGGTGCCCTTCCTGCAGGCTCATCCTGACATGACCCTCCAGCATGACAATGCCACCAGCCATGCTGCTTGTTCTGTGTGTGATTTCCTGCAAGACAGGAATGTCAGTGTTCTGCCATGGCCAGCGAAGAGCCCGGATCTCAATCCCATTGAGCACGTCTGGGACCTGTTGGATCGGAGGGTGAGTGCACGGGCCATTGCCCCAGAAATGTCCGGGAACTTGCAGGTGCCTTGGTGGAAGAGTGGGGTAACATCTCACAGCAAGAACTGGCAAATCTGGTGCAGTCCATGAGGAGGAGAGGCACTGCAGTACTTCATGCAGCTGGTGACCACACCAGATACGACTGTTACTTTTAATTTTGACCCCCCCCCTCCCCCCTTTGTTCAGGGACACATTATTCCATTTCTGTTAGTCACATGTCTGTGGAACTTGTTCAGTTTATGTCTCAGTTTTGAATCTTGTTATGTTCATACAAATATTTACAAATGTTAAGTTTGTTGAAAATTGACAGTGAGAGGATGTTTCTTTTTTTGCTGAGTTTACAACTGAATGCCTTCAACTGAAATGTGTCTTCCTCATTTAACCCAACCCCTCTGAATCAGAGAGGTGCGAGGTGCGAGAGGTACCCTCTAAGTTTTTGTGAGTATCTATAGCAACGGCTCTGTTTGGGCTGCTCAATGACAAAACTGAGGCTGTGTCTAGACTTGATGGTTCATGCGGCTTTAGTATTCTGATCATAGAGTTCTGATCATGGAATTCTGGACTCCCTTTTCTCGCACTATATTGAAATGCCAGTATGCATTCTACAAATGGTGGAATAGGCTAAATATGATAACACAACAACAACTGATGGCAGTAGTTAACTGTAGCTAACTAGCCAGCTAACCTATGTAGCTAGCCAGCAACGCTAAAGGGATTGCAAACAGGTTAGCATAATTCTAGCCAAAAAATGTGTTTCTAAATATTGGCTAGTATTTATGAGTACCACAAACACGTTCCTCACACGCTAGGAACGTATTTCCTCCAACGTTATAATGAAACGGTGCCTCTCTGTCCCAAAACACATGTTTTCTGGAGACTTGTGAGAGGTATGCTGATGATGTCGCCCCTACTGTATGCGCTTTTGGTTGCATGATTGCGTCCAGACTGAGGAGAAATACGCACACAATGCATCCCTGATCAGCTCCTGAAGTGGTCAGACAAATCTGAAACACAATTAGAATACAAAGTGACTTTTGTGCGTCTAGACCCATCTTGTCAATGCGACCTTCGTGTTCTGATAGCAGAAGTGTAGACTCAACCTGAGAGAGCACTTTTCGTCTATGATGCCATATCTTGTCTAACGGGTTGCAAAAGTTTTTAAAATGTCAGTTGTTTGTAAAAAGTTGGATTTTGTATTTATTTTATTACTAAACAACTGTATCGTTAGATTGGTATCATATATTTATTTGTCTGATTTCAGATTTGAATAGCAGAGCAGTAAAGGAAGATTTCATACTCTCTAACTTTTTATATAACTTGTTGGGAAAGTGGTCAAAGTAGGTGAATTGTGTCATAAGTTGCATTGTTGCATTCATAGTGAATGGAATGTTGGATGTCATGATGTTACAATGGAAGCTTTAGAACGTTGAAGAAATGCCATGAAAGTGGATGAGGTTTAATAAGTTTAAAAGTTTAAAAAGTATAAATAGCAGTGGTGTAAAGTACTTAAGTAAAAATACTTTAAAGTACTACTTAAGAAGTTTTTTTGCTATCTGTACTTCACTTTAGCTAACTAGCTAGCTACTAGTAGCTGCTAAGTGTGCTACCTAGCTACTACCATGGAACTATAACTACCCACTGGTAACAGACGTCAATTCAATGTTTATTACACGTTGGTTTAATATAATTTCATTGAAATAACTTGGAAACAACATTGATTCAACCAGTGTGTGGTAGTAACTGAGGTAAGGTTATAAAGACTAGCAACCCTTCATTTTACGAAAACACTGACTGCAAATTGACCGCAAGAAGCCCAAACAGATATAATATTTGACGAAAACATAATAATTTCAAACCTTGCTTACATTTGCATATAATCAGTGTGTGCAAAGCTGTCATCAAAGCTGTCATCATAGATTACTTGTTAGATATTACTGCACTGTCAGAACTAGAAGCACAAGCATTTCGCTACACTCACTTTATTATCTGCTAACCATGTGTATGTGACCAATGAAATTTGATTTTATTTGGCTACTTTAAGAATATCAAATATATTTTGATTTGTTTAACCTGTGTGCAGCTGCTTGGCAGTGGAAACCCATTTCATTAAGCTCCCGCCGAACAGTTCTTCTGCTGATGTTGCTTCCAGAGCCAGTTTGTAACTCATTGCACATGGTGATCTTAGGCCTGTGTGCTGCTGCTCGGCAGTGGAAACCCATTTCATGAAGCTCCCGCCGAACAGTTCTTGTGCTGACGTTGCTTCCAGAGGCAGTTTGGATCTTGGTAGTGAGTGTTGCAGACAATTTTTACGCGCCACGCTCTTCAGCACCCAGGGCTCCCCTTCTGTGGGCTTGTGTGGCCTACCTCTTCGCGGCTGAGCTGTTGTTGCTCCTAGAAGTTTCCACTTCACAATAACAGCACTTACAGTTGACCAGGGCAGCTCTAGCAGGGCAGAAATTTGACTAACTGACTTGTTGGAAAGGTGGCATCCTATGACGGTGCCACGTTGGAAGTTACTGAGCTCTTCAGTATGGGCCATTCTACTGTCAATGTATGTCTATGGAGATTGCATGGCTGTGTTCTCAATGTTATATACCTGTCAGCAACGGGTGTAGATGAAAAAGCCAAATCCACTAATTTCAAGGGGTGTCCACATACTTGTGAATATATAGTGTATATCTCAGTAATCTATCGTCAATGTGCGTTATCATTCATTACAACTTAAACATACAGCTTTTAAATCTTTTTTCGCAATAATTTGACAGTCTTTCTTGTTACTTTAGTAACTTTAGCATACTCTTATATTTGGTTGACAGCTTTAATTTTTGCCCATACTATTTCATCAAGATATTCCTCTATGATGACAACGCCGTCACCAAAGACATCCTGTCGCTCAAAGACAAGACCAGGAAACTGGTTTGTGATTGGCTGCAGCAAGGGCACATTTTGATGTTGTTTGATAAATATGACCTACCGTGGCTTCTATAAGATGCCGTTGGAACACTTGTTAGGAGAAGATACGAAAGCATTATGACAACAAAAATACCTTTCATACTGATAGTCACGTATTATGCATCAGCTACACACAGTTGACCTGGCCCTATGCAACATGTATTCAAATGATTTAAATGTTTATCAATTCACACCTGACAAGTGTTGTTTCAGCTGTCCAGAATGGAAAATGTTGAAATCGTTAACTACTTCTCCCAAATGTGCTATGATAAACTAATAAGCTAATAACTGTTATCAACTCTGTGCTCGGGACCTTTCTATTCTGTTCTCTCTCCAGCTGCTGAAGAAGCTGATCCAGTGTGGCAATATAAGCTGCTTGCACCCTCTGCTGGCCTTGGTGTCTCCCAAGGACCGGCTGCTGCTGCAGGGCCACTGCACATGAGACGAGAGCGCAATGAGACGAGAGCGCACTGAGGGAACCCGTGGCCTATCTGTTCATCGCCATCATGGCCTCTGTTGACCATGACCATGTAGAGGCCCTCTGTGGACGAGGCTTCACCTACCTCATACTAAACCAGCAGAAGGTACTAGGACCCAAAAATGGGAGATTGTTATTTACATCAGAATTAAAGCAATTGGTTTAAGGCTGCTATATCCACATAGACAGCTTCTCATTGACACATGATCTTGATGGGTCAAATTGGGGTCATGATAGGGGTTGCACCAAATGTTTGATGTATTATAATAATTTATTATAATATGTTGTATTAATAGAGGGGGAGGGGCTATGGGACCCCTCCTCCTCTACATTTATAAGGTCCTAGACTACAGATTAACAATATATCAAATCAAATCAAATCAAATCAAATTTTATTAGTCACATACACATGGTTAGCAGATGTTAATGCGAGTGTAGCGAAATGCTTGTGCTTCTAGTTCCGACAATGCAGTAATAACAACAAGTAATCTAACCTAACAATTCCACAACTACTACCTTATACACACAAGTGTAAAGGGATAAAGAATATGTACATAAAGATATATGAATGAGTGATGGTACAGAACGGCATAGGCAAGATGCAGTAGATGGTATAGAGTACGGTATATACATATGAGATGAGTACTGTAGGGTATGTAAACATAAAGTGGCATAGTTTAAAGTGGCTAGTGGTACATGTATTACATAAAGATGGCAAGATGCAGTAGATGATATAGAGTACAGTATATACATATACATATGAGATGGGTAATGTAGGGTATGTAAACATTATATTAAGTGGCATTGTTTAAAGTGGCTAGTGGTACATTTTTACATAATTTCCATCAATTCCCATTTTTAAAGTGGCTGGAGTTGAGTCAGTATGTTGGCAGCGGCCGCTAAATGTTAGTGGTGGCTGTTTAACAGTCTGATGGCCTAGAGATAGAAGCTGTTTTTCAGTCTCTCGGTCCCTGCTTTGATGCACCTGTACTGACCTCGCCTTCTGGATGATAGCGGGGTGAACAGGCAGTGGCTTGGGTGGTTGTTGTCCTTGATGATCTTTATGGCCTTCCTGTGACATCGGGTGGTGTAGGTGTCCTGGAGGGCAGGTAGTTTGCCCCCGGTGATGCGTTCTGCAGACCTCACTACCCTCTGGAGAGCCTTACGGTTGTGGGCGGAGCAGTTGCCGTACCAGGCGGTGATACAGCCCGACAGGATGCTCTCGATTGTGCATCTGTAGAAGTTTGTGAGTGCTTTTGGTGACAAGCCGAATTTCTTCTGCCTCCTGAGGTTGAAGAGGCGCTGCTGCGCCTTCTTCACAACGCTGTCTGTGTGGGTGGACCAATTCAGTTTGTCCGTGATGTGTACACCGAGGAACTTAAAACTTTCCACCTTCTCCACTACTGACCCGTCATCTCCTTTGTTTTGTTGATGTTGAGTGTGAGGTTATTTTCCTGACACCACACTCCGAGGGCCCTCACCTCCTCCCTGTAGGCCGTCTCGTCGTTGTTGGTAATCAAGCCTACCACTGTAGTGTCATCCGCAAACTTGATGATTGAGTTGGAGGCGTGCATGGCCACGCATTCGTGGGTGAACAGGGAGTACAGGAGAGGGCTCAGAACGCACCCTTGTGGGGCCCCAGTGTTGAGGATCAGCGGGGTGGAGATGTTGTTACCTACCCTCACCACCTGGGGGCGGCCCGTCAGGAAGTCCAGGACCCAGTTGCACAGGGCGGGGTCGAGACCCAGGGTCTCGAGCTTGATGACGAGTTTGGAGGGTACTATGGTGTTAAATGCTGAGCTGTAATCGATGAACAGCATTCTCACATAGGTATTCCTCTTGTCCAGATGGGTTAGGGCAGTGTGCAGTGTGGTTGCGATTGCGTCGTCTGTGGACCTATTGGGTCGGTAAGCAAATTGGAGTGGGTCTAGGGTGTCCGGTAGGGTGGAGGTGATATGGTCCTTGACTAGTCTCTCAAAGCACTTCATGATGACGGAAGTGAGTGCTACGGGGCGGTAGTCGTTTAGCTCAGTTACCTTAGCTTTCTTGGGAACAGGAACAATGGTGGCCCTCTTGAAGCATGTGGGAACAGCAGACTGGGATAAGGATTGATTGAATATGTCCGTAAACACACCAGCCAGCTGGTCTGCGCATGCTCTGAGGACGCGGCTGGGAATGCCGTCTGGGCCTGCAGCCTTGCGAGGGTTAACACGTTTAAATGTTTTACTCACCTCGGCTGCAGTGAAGGAGAGCCCGCAGGTTTTGGTAGCGGGCCGTGTCAGTGGCACTGTATTGTCCTCAAAGCGGGCAAAAAAGTTATTTAGCCTGTCTGGGAGCAAGACATCCTGGTCCGCGACGGGGCTGGTTTTCTTTTTGTAATCCGTGATAGACTGTAGACCCTGCCACATACCTCTTGTGTCTGAGCTGTTGAATTGCGACTCTATTTTGTCTCTGTACTGGGACTTAGCCTGTTTGATTGCCTTGCGGAGAGAATAGCTACACTGTTTGTATTCGGTCATGTTTCCGGTCACCTTGCCCTGGTTAAAAGCAGTGGTTCGCGCTTTCAGTTTCACGCGAATGCTGCCGTCAATCCACGGTTTCTGGTTTGGGAATGTTTTAATCGTTGCTGTGGGTACGACATCGTCAATGCACTTCCTAATGAACTCGCTCACCGAATCAGCATATTCGTTAATGTTGTTGTTGGACGCAATGCGGAACATATTCCAATCCGCGTGATCGAAGCAGTCTTGAAGCGTGGAATCAGATTGGTCGGACCAGCGTTGAACAGACCTGAGCGCGGGAGCTTGTTGTTTTAGTTTCTGTTTGTAGGCTGGAATCAACAAAATGGAGTCGTGGTCAGCTTTTCCGAAAGGAGGGCGGGGGAGGGCCTTATATGCGTCGCGGAAGTTAGTATAACAATGATCCAGGGTTTTACCAGCCCTGGTAGCACAATCGATATGCTGATAGAATTTAGGGAGTTTTGTTTTTAGATTAGCCTTGTTAAAATCCCCAGCTACGATGAATGCAGCCTCAGGGTGTGTGGTTTCCAGTTTACAAAGAGTCAGATAAAGTTCGTTCAGGGCCATCGATGTGTCTGCTTGGGGGGGAATATATACGGCTGTGATTATGATCGAAGAGAATTCCCTTGGTAGATAATGCGGTCGACATTTGATTGTGAGGAGTTCTAGATCAGGTGAACAGAATGACTTGAGTTCCTGTGTGTTGTTATGATGATCACACCACGTCTCGTTAATCATAAGGCATACCCCCCCGCCCCTCTTCTTACCAGAAAGATGTATGTTTCTGTCGGCGCGATGCGTGAAGAAACCAGCTGGCTGCACCGACTCCGTTAGCGTCTCTTGAGTTAGCCATGTTTCCGTGAAGCAGAGCACGTTGCAATCCCTGATGTCTCTCTGGAATGTTACCCGTGCTCGGATTTCATCAACCTTATTGTCAAGAGACTGGACATTGGCGAGTAGTATGCTAGGGAGTGGAGCGCGATGTGCCCGTCTCCGAAGCCTGACCAGGAGACCGCTACGTTTGCCCCTTTTACGGCGTCGCATAGGGTCGCCGGCTGGGATCAGATCCATTGTATTGGGTGGAAGGCAAAACACTGGATCCGTTTCGGGAAAGTCATATTCCTGGTAGGAACGATGGTGAGTTGACGTTAATCGTATATTCAGTAGTTCCTCCCGACTGTATGTAATGAAACCTAAGATTACCTGGGGTACCGATGTAAGAAATAACACAAAAAAAAACAAAATACTGCATATTTTCCAAGGAACGCGAAGCGAGGCGGCCATCTCGGTCGGCGCCGGAAGTAGGGTATATTCAAGTATATTCAAGTATATTCATTGTAAAGTTTTAGAATTGTTCCACAATCTTTTCTAAGTCTCTGCCTCTTATAAAGAAAATGGTCTGTGAGAAAGAATTTCAAAGATAAACAAAGAGCCCTGCTGGAGAGTAGAAGAGATAAGAGACTAGTCAGACATACCTCTATAAATCAACTTGGGGGAGTGGACATTTACTGCTGAGGCCTTAGAATACACTGGAACTATTGTATCTCTTGCAAGTTTGTATAGCTGTGTATGCATGGGCTTGGTCTGAGGAGTAGCAGGTAATGACATATGCAGTGACGTCACAGGGGGTTGACTACAAGCATGATAAAAGCAACTTGGACTTTTCCTATGAGGCAGAACTCATGAGAGACATCAGTTGTATGTGTGATGTTTGATCTTGGACTTCTGTCTACAGCTGTATTTTGATAAAAATTGTTATGATTTATAAGTGTACATTTTGAGTGTTCCTTATTAAGTAAATAAAACGGAGCACAGAAAAACGGAGCCAACAATCTCAACATGATTGTAAACATGTCTTTGAATTCCAGGAATGTACTCAGGATATACTGTCCGAGCATCAACTAAGCGCCAACGCCATCACCAAAGACATCCTGTCGCTCAAAGACAAGACCGGGAAACTGGTCTGTGATTGGCTGCAGCAATACTGCAGGACCTATCTGACGGAGATCCTGGCGACTAAGGCCGTCACCTGCCAGGAAGAAGAGCTCCGAGAGGCCTGTCATGACTGGCCTGTTCGGGTCAGGATACCGTGGACCATAATCCTACAGAGATATCTCTCACACCCACCAGCGGAGGAGAGATGGAGAGGTATGGAGGTGGGGAGGTTTTATGACAACATTGTAAATCTTAAGGCAGCAGACAAAATCCCTTTGTCCTCTCAGTATGGAGGGAGGGAATGTATGATGGACCTATGGAGAATCTACATCAGAACAGTAACATGCAATAAATGGACTTTGGGATAATATGTTTCGTCAGCCGAAAATGGTAGTAGTGACGATAGATGGAATATGAAAATGAATGTAATTTGTGTTATGTTATTAAAAGTTAAATGACGACGTTATAACGAAAACATTGTAACTTGAGGAGTTTTCACAAGATATACCTGATGTTTGCATATTGTACGTCGTGTGGAAAATGTCCAGATCAAAGATAATGTTTTTGTAAAGATGAAATGTGAAGTTAGTTGTCTAAATTGGATCTGAGTAAAATCCAGACATTGCCTCGTAACTCGTTACACCCAGAGAACTTGCCCTAAAGGCAGAAACGCCCATTAAGAAGTAACATCAGACTAAGTGACCACGAGCTGCAGCCAAGGTTCGAATTAGTTGTAACCCAAAATTGAACACGAGGTTGAAGAAGACAAAGAAACCTTTTTACAATCTATGCTACGGATGAGTAGCTGTGACTAAGAGGGTTAATTCAAGCAGGACCACCCGGTTACCACTCTCCAAGGAATCATGTGGCTACACTGCTTTCATTCCCACGCTGGAAACATCTACACGGCTGATTAGCCGTCCTCCGAAGACCCCTTTTCAGAACAAGGGTGAGGAAACAGACCCCTAAGAGAAAGGACACTGACATCGTGTGGACAAACAGAGAGTTACACCCGGTAACCGAAGACGTGCCGTCATCAGAGAAGTCGGAACCGAGTCCACGAAGAGACACCCCATCGGAGACCTTCAACACGTAATTACATCATTGTATTCTGACCCATAAGAGCAGAAGTTCGGGGCAAGGTTAGGGTTAAAATAAGCATAGTTGACAAATGTACCCAAGTGTGCCTTTCTCTCGTGCACTCTCTCTCTTTCTCCCTCTTTTGAAATCCCCATTTTGTGTAACACGTGTCATATTGTGTTGGCCCTCTAGGGACCTGTTTCATTGTACTAAGTTCTAATCAATAGCCTCAACTGTGTGTTTGTGTATGTATATCTTATATTATCATTTTAGCTTGTAAGTAAATTAATAATCAACTCAATTGGTGTGGTACGGATTTATTTAGTGAGACTCGGGTTTGTGCAGATTCACGGATTAAGCGACGTTCAGAATGAGACTGTAGAGGAAATTAATAAATTAGCGACTGTTATAAAATCAATATTCTGATATTCTTTGAGTTAATTTGGGAAATAGAAACTCAATAAAGCCAAAACTTTCCCATGGTGCCCCAGGTTGATGAGTTAATAATTACCTGATTCATTTAATCACGTAATTATAAACCATTAATCATTCGATGAGCAGCAGTTGTCACATTAATCAATACAACGTTACGACAGGCCTTTCTAATTGGAGGAGCCCTGATGAGGACAGACTGCCGAGACTCCAGATGGCATTGCCTCTATGTGGATATACTACTGACCAAAGCTGATATCATTGGCACTTGGCCAACGGACGCTCCCTTATCTATCATCAGCGGATACTCTTTTTTTATTAATTTGCCATATTCCCTAGACCATATGGCCTATGATTACACCTTAAACCTGTCAAGTTATCTCAGCTCTCCAGAAGTACATAAGGGCTCAGGTTTTATGGGTCGATTTGGGATTGGGTCTTTGTCCTGTTCTGCTCTGCAGATGACACAGTATGGGCACCACTATCTAAGCAGATTAACTTTTATGAAGGTTTTGTTCAAAACGTCTGCTGGACTGTGCACAGTTAGTACATGCAACTGTTTTGTAATATCTGCCTCTGTGAACCAGGTGAGATGAAAGCAGCAAGAGCTCACCTGACTCAGGTGTTTTGCCAGGAACCCCGGGAGGCTGCAGCTCAGGCCAGGATAGACGTGGTGGAGGCCTGGCAACAGAAGTACCGCAGGGCGGCTGGCCGAAAGAGAACCCTCCACTCTCGACTTCCTGCTGAGCCTCATTCCCCCAAGTCACAGGAAACGCATGGCACAAGTAAGACCAAATACATGACAACTATTTAACTAGTTACAAGACGAAACATGTAAGGACAAACAATAAGGACAACTAACACCTCCCGACCAATCAGATTGCTTGGTCAGAACTAACCGTTTTATAATCACTTTTTTCATCTCACGCAAGACAAAGTTATCAACTCTTATTACAAGACAAAACAATAAACTCTTATTGCAAGACAAAGTAATCAACTCTTATTACAAGACAAAACAATAAACTCTTATTACAAGACAAAACAATAAACTCTTATTACAAGACAAAGTAATCAACTCTTATTACAAGGCAAAGTAATCAACTCTTATTACAAGACATAGTAATAAACTCTTATTGCAAGACAAAGCAATCAACTCTTACCACAAGAAAACACAATTAACTCTTATTACGAGACAAAACAGTCAACTCTCTTCATAATACGTACTAACACAACTGTCTGTGTTACTGTAGGCAGCAGCCCAGGAAGCAGGGAGTGCCCTTGCTCTCAACCACAGTACCTGTGCCAACGGGCCTCTTGCTTCACCCAGCTTGAATTGCATGAACAGGCCGTGGCTGTCCTGGATTGGGTCATCCAGAGCCATGGGGGCCCCTTCGACGCTGCTTGCCGAGCCTCAGAGGAGCCGCACATCTGGGCCGAGGCCCTGTGCCAGCGAGGCCGCAGCCTGGTGCTGTGCTCCTGTAAGGGGCCTACACCCGATGACTTCACCCGGGCCCTGGCGCTCCATCGAGGCAAGGCCCTGCAGTGTGTGGAGGCCGGGCTTGTGACTTTCAATGTGGCACCGTCATAGGATGCCACCTTTCCAACAAGTCAGTTCTTCAAATTTCTGCCCTGCTAGAGCTGCCCCGGTCAACTGTAAGTGCTGTTATTGTGAATTTCGAAACGTCTAGGTGCAACTACGGCTGAGCCGCGAAGTGGTAGGCCACACAAGCTCACAGAATGTGACCGCCAAGTGTTGAAGCGCGTCTTCGGTTGCAACATTCACAACCGAGTTCCAAACGGCCTCTGGAAGCAAAGTCAGCACAACAACAGTTTGTTGGGAGCTTCATGAAATTGATTTCCATGGCTGAGCAGCCGCACACAATTCTAAGGTCAACATGCGTAATGCCAAGCGTCGGATGGAGTGCTCCAAAGCTCGCCGCTATTGGACTCTGGAGCAGGGAAACGCTTTCTCTGAAGTAATGAATCACGCTTCACCATCTGACATTCCGACGGACAAATCTGGGTTTGGCGGATGCCAGGAGAACGCTACCTTCCCCAATGCATAGTGCCAACTCTAAAGTTTGGTGGATGAGGAATAATGGTCTGGGGCTGTTTTTCATGGTTCGGGCTAGGCCCCTTAGTTCCAGTGAAAGGAAATATTAACGCTATAACATACAATGACATTCTAGACAATTCGGTGCTTCCAACTTTGTGGAAACAGTTTGGGGAAGGCCTTATCCTGTTTCAGCATGACAATGCCCCCATGCACAAAGCGAGGTCCATGCAGAAATGGTTTGTCGATATCGGTGTGGAAGAACTCGACTGGCCTGCACAGAGCCCTGACCTCAACCCCACCGAATAGGCCTCATTGCCCAACATCAGTGCCGACCTCACTAATGCTCTTGTGGCTGAATGGAAGCATGTCCCCACAACAATGTTACAACATGTAGTGGAAAGCCTTCCCAACTCCATATTAATGCCCATGATCATGTAGTGTATCTTATTCAAAGATAGGCCTAATAGAATAACTTGTGTTTCCCTTGGGTAGTATTTTGTAGACATTACTATTTGTAGACATGGAAAAGTAATGGAATATATGTGTAATATTTGACTATTCTGTTACTTATATTGTTCCTGGTATTTAATAGAAAATTACATGGAAACAATGGGTATCCCTTGGTGCATACAAAGAACAATACTTCAACACAATATTGATACCTGGTACCATATATTGCCATGTGGTGCTTGTTTGAAAGAATGCCAAAGGAACAAACAAGTAACATAAATTATTGCTGTGCAATTACATTTAGCTTTTTTACTACATAACTAGTATGATGGTAAACTATTTTCAAAAGATGCAACTACACACACTTTTTGTTTTATTTCAATTTATTTTTTAGTATTTTTGAATTCCTGTGTAATAAACCAAATCGCTTCTACAGCAGTATTTTTATTTTTACATTAAATTTGTTACATTCAAGTTGAATAGTGATTCTATTTCATATTTTCAGTTTCAATGACATATCAGTGAGACAACTCATTATTGTGGTCTTTCACTATTACGGGTGACCAAAGCACAAGACAATTGATACAGAAATCTATACAATCCAAAATATCACCTTGAGATTAAATTGTTATTTTAGAAAGTGCCCATGTGCAGGTTTTACGTTTTAAGTCACTATGTAAAAGGGCCACACATTTTATTTCACAGAATTATGAATGTAATCTTAAATATTTTGGGGATAGCAAGTTACTTTAGAAACAATAAACACAGAAAATAAATACTGAATGAGATAAGATTCAAATGTGTAGTCTTTGAATGAAACCTGGTATGAAATAAGAGCAATAATGTGATGATAATGATGTGATAATAATGATGATAACAATGATAATGATGTATAATGAATGGAGTTTTGTACTATGCGGACACAGTGATGTATTGAGGCTCCATGTTGCCAAAGTAGGATTTCTCCCACTCACTCATCAGGTCAAAGTGCAGTGGGCGGTCACAGAAGGTGCAGGAGACAGTCGCCGGGCCGTTCAGAAGGAGCCCCGTTTCTTGCCACACCTCCACGAGCCGCTCTGTCAATCAAAGTGAAACGGGTCAAACACAAAGAAACGTGAGTCACGGCTAACACAGCTAGTAGTATTGGCTGTAGTATCTTATTTTAAGTCTATTCAGATGTTATTCAGGGATCACATTTTTATGAATACACTGAGGAAGGATACTATTGGTAGTTGAAGTTTTCTTTCTCCGGACCCCCTGATGTGTCGAATATGACCATTGACCATTAATGGGTTGAACACCACTGGACGTATTCACAAAGAGTCTCAGAGCTGATTTAGGATCAGTTTTGCCTTTTAGGTCATAATGTATATGATTATACAGACAGGGTGGAACTGATCCTAGATCAACACTCCTACTCTGAGATGCTTGAACACAGGCCAGTTCTACGGGAAACCCTGTCAGAGCAGTAGCAGCAGGTGGCTTGGTCACTCACCCACAAAGTACTCCATCATTGCAGGGTTGTGGTGAGGGGAGGGAGCCAGACGCAGCAGCTCCTCGCCTCGGGCTACGGTCGGGTAATTGATGGCCTGGACGTAGATGTTGTGTCGCTCCAGCAAGATGTCACACACCTTGGAGTTGAGCTCCGCGTTACCAACCTGAGAGATGACAATGCATGCACACACACATAAATTCAGTCTATCATCTCGATAATGAACTTAGTGTGCTGTGCTCAAACAGGTTCTAAGTACATCCTAGCATCATTGCCATGTACAGAATTATCCGCCTGAGTGCCAGCCTGTTTCTGCTCTCTTGCTAACTCCTTATGGAATACAATAAGGGTTTGCAAGAGAGCATACAGTAAACAGACTGGCACTCAGGCTACAGAGGTAGTTTGAGTGGTCAAATCTTTTGATAATAGATTACATGTTGTTTCTGGGGTAGGTATACCAGTAAGTCTTATACCTGTGGAATAACAAAGCTGGTATGATAAAGTACCTCTTGCACACAGAAGTAATGACTAGGGCCTTTTTCTCCACTACCTGGCCTACTATGACATCTTCGATCTACAACTATACTCAAGGTGTCACTGCAGGCTTTTTCAGGCCCTTCCACAACCTTCCTACTCATTAGATAATTAACACATCAGATAATTAAGTCAGATAATTAATCTCTAGAAATGTTATATCCCTTTAGTCATGGAAATTACCCAGTTAAATGAGAGGTGCACAGACAATCCACATGCTTAGAAGCTTAATTTGTGGCAACTAGATCATTATTTGAGACGATTCAACTATCAAGATGTGATGATTTAAAATAAAAAGTTTAACAGGTGTCAATAGAAGGAACTATCTATGTCTTGGTGCAGGAGGACAAAACTACCAGAGAAACAAGAAGCTGAGAAAAAGGCAGGGCCCTAGTAATGACACAGTAACTCTCATAACTGGAGTGACATAGCTAGGGTATCCACTGCTCTTAACGCTGTAGTAGCAATAGAACATGTACTACAGTACCCATAATTCTCTGCTCAACATATCCAATCGTCTTCGTCCTGTCTCCTTATCAACACAAATGATGTAGTAGCAGTGTAAATCTCTTACAGTACCTTTATTGGGATGATGTGGCTGGGGCAGTTGACCACAGGCAGTCCTTTCTCCAGGAGCAGCTGTCTCATGTGTTTGACATTCCTCTGGTGGGCCCTGCGCAGCGCCTGGCCCTCAGAGCTCATCAAGACTCTCACAGACTCCAGGGCCCCAGCCAGCACCATGGGGGGCAGCGAAGTAGTGAAGATGAAACCTGCAGCGAAGGAGCGCACCGTGTCCACCAGGGAAGCACTACTGGCAATGTAGCCCCCCACGCAGCCAAAGGCTTTACCTGCAGCAATGGCGAAGAAGAAGAAGAAGAAGAAGAAGAAGTAACAGAAAAAGAAGAAACAAAAGAAACAGAAGAAGAAGAAATAAATATCAAATGGAATGATTTGTATACAGTGCCAGTCATAAGTTTGGACACACCTACTCATTCAAGTGTTTTTCTTTATTTTTACTATTTTCTACATTGTAGAATAATAGTGAAGACATAAAAACTATGAAATAACACATATGGAATCATGTAGTAACCCAAAAGTGTTAAACAAATCAAAATATATTTTATATTTAAGATTCTTCAAAGTAGCCACCTTGATGACAGCTTTGCACACTCTTGGCATTCTCTCAACCAGCTTCATGAGGTAGTCACCTGGAATGCATTTCAATGAACAGGTGTGCCTTGATGAAAGTTCATTATTCTACACTGGAGAAAATAGTCAAAATAAAGAAAAACCCTGGAATGAGTAGGTGTGTCCACACTTTTCACTGGTACTGTATATACAATAAAAGGCACATACAATATCTATAACTTATAGATATATTATAACAAACACACCTCAAATCACAATGAACCATTATGCTTATTGGATTTTGGAAGTGATGGAGTATTCCTAGTTCAAATAGTGTTGATCAAGTTTGAATGTGACCCCAATGTGACCTAGCTAGATTGACAACCACATACTCTGAAATAAGTAGGCCTAAGACTAGATTTACTTAATACCACCTTGTCATCTAAGGTTGCCTTTATAAGCGCTGATCTGAAGTAATATTGAGTTCTAACTTCAAATGGTGAAGGTTAGGATTGAAAGAAGGTAAGCTGACCTTAGATCTGTGCATAAGATGCAACTTTTCACGGAAACTGCTCCTAGAGAGACTTATCAGTATGACCAGACTGGGTGTGTGGGAGCACTTCCACAGCTGATATGTATATCCCCTGGCCTGCAGCCTCTGCCGTTCCCTCCGTTAGCCAACACCAGAGCATGATGAAAGTTGTTACTGCGATGTCAGCGATATAAATGTCAGTTTGTGCCTGATGACAGCAGGTAGCCTAGTGGTTAGAGCGTTGGGCCAGTAACTGAAAGGTTGCTGGATCAAATCTTTGAGCTGACAAGGTAAAAATCTGTTGTTCTGCCCCTGAACAAGGCAGTAACCCACTGTTCCCCGGTAGGCTGTCATTGTAAATAAGAATTTGTTCTTAACTGAATTGCCTAGTTAAATAAAGGTTTAATTAAACATTTATTTAATAAATGACCGGCATTAATTGGTTAAATGGGACCTCTTCCTGGGGAGACTCACTTGGCTCAATCAAATTCATCTCTGCTGTGAGGGGCATTTCCCTAGCTCTGAGACAAGCTAAGACAGACAGAGACTAAATGGTTACAGCCATGATGGAACTTGCATCACTGCAAGTGTGTATAATTAAATTAATTCATAAACACATATTACTACTTCAGTTTGTGGTAGCAAATCCAGGATTTTTTAGATCCTTGAAATAAAACAAATGAAATAAGTGGGAATCAACTGGTGTCCCTCGTTGGCCTAGTCAAGAACTGTCCTTGTTACAGACACATCTGTTCATTTTAATTATTTATATTTTATTTAACCAGGTGAGCCATGGGCAAGAGGAAGCACCAATAGTACAGAATAAAATGCAATACAACATGGTACAAAATACACTTATAAAAACAACAACAAATCCATAAAACAAAGACACTCTTATCAAACCTGTTTATTTCTTACCCAAGGTTCCAGAGACAATGTCAATCTTGTGCATGATGTTGTCTCTCTCTCCCACACCGGCCCCATGGGCTCCATACAGGCCCACAGCATGGACCTCATCAACAAACGTCAAGGCCCCATAACGATGGGCCACATCACATAGCTCCTCCAGGGGACATATAGCACCTGAGAGCGAGTGAGATGAAATAGGATGTACCACCTTTTACTGTAAATAACTGAGAGACTGTGGATATTATTACTGAGGGACTAAGCAATACAGAATTATGAAATATGTAGCACTCAAAATCAACACTGACTGGGATATTATGTTTTTAGAACTTAATATATTAATATGAGAGGACGTAACATAAAGAATTAGCAACAAATAAATAATACTGCATGCTTATCTCATGTTAAACCACCACAACCCCCTAGCAAAATATATATTATGAAAGACAACCAAAGATGAACTAACATGCAACATGACTGTGTAGCCCATTTCGTGACACTTACCATCCATGGAGTGCACGGTCTCAAAGGCCACGATTTTGGGTGTCTTGGGGTCGGAGCCACTCAGCAGCTCCTCCAGGTGTTGGCTGTCATTATGGCGGAAGATGAAGCGCTTGGCGCCGCTGTTCCTTATGCCCTGGATCATTGAAGCGTGGTTCCCCATGTCAGAGTAGATCTCACAGCCTGTATTTCAAAGCAGAGAGCCCACAAGGCAGAATGAGCTTCTAACTCTATGCTATGTCTACCAGAAATGATAGTGTGTGCATTATAGTACAAAGAACGTATTTTGGAATATAGATTGGTGCCACTAATGTGACCACATTGCCCTTGAAAGCAATGCTGAAGTTCTGATTAGAATGAAATGCTATAAGTATTGACTATTATTCTCATTGCTATCTCTCATCTAGCCTGGTCCCAGATCTGTTTTGCTATCTTGTCAACTCCTATGGTCATTGTCACAAGTCAGCAAGATAGCACAAACAGATCCTGGATCATGCTACCTCTCATCCTCTGTCAATGTTTGACTTTCAGCTTGGTGACCAGGGAGGGCCCTGGGTTTAGGCTAACCTGGCAGCATTTTGGCCAGGGTGAAGAGGGTGGAGTCGTTGGCCACGAAGCAGGATGAGAAGACCAAAGCTCCGTCTTTCTGGTGGAGCTGGGACAGTTCTTTCTCCAGCAGCACATGGAAGTTACTGGTGCCAGAGATGTTCCTGGTACCTCCGGCACCTGCGCCATGCCTCTTCAGGGCATCCCTGAGATAATACAAGAAGAATCACAGTCAAACATCACATCTTACACTAACCTCAGCTCCAACACATCAAAGAAGGTATGTTTTGAATATTTTTTCTTTCTTCCCCATAACAGTTATAAAGACAAATTGGTTTTAATTGTATAAATATAACAAATACCAAATAGCAGCTGGTACAATTATCATCGGAAAATGCAGTTCATGTGTAGTTAGCATTATAACTTGGTGACAAATAGCAGCAGATACAATTTCATAATTACATTTATGTTTCAGAATTGTTTTAGATAAACTAGTACAATTATTATTTTTATCGCCCCCCCCCCCCCCTCCACTTTCTTTATATGAAACAAGGATACTTGCTCGGTCTCAGGATGCCCGAACACCTTTTAAAAGCTTTTTCCAATAAAGGACAGTAAAGGAAACCATACTTTTAGGAGTGTGGGACCACGATTCTGTAAGTCCGTTGTCATTTTTTCTAACTGTAAAGAATCTGCAACTTGTTTTAACGACAATTGAAAAGTGGGTGAGTTTTCATTTTACCCACACACCAGAATACATTTCTTTGCAAAGTATGAAATAGTCATCAGCAACCTTGTCTTGTCTGAGTCAAGCTTAATATTTGGCATGTGATTAAGGAGGTAAAGGCTTGGAGATTTGACCAATATCTAAAATAATCTGAGTGGCTGTATGAATAGAGCACCAGAAATCCATAGCTTATTGCGTTGCCAAAATACTTTCGGTGCAAAAAGGTTCCTTTTCCGGTCTGAGGTGTGATTTAATATGATTTAACATGATTTAATTTAATAGGAGTAAAATAAAACATGAAAAATAATTTTTTGTTTGTTTCCTTAATATTCAAACTAGTAAATGGATAGTGTATCTTATTACAGATCTCAAGCAATACCTCCTCATCAAATTCCATACCTAAATAGTTTTCCCAAATCCTTTGAGGAGATATAAAGGCGGATTCCCATTGTCTTGACAATGTACAGTACATCTTAGCAATTATTCCTTTGATAAATATAGATGTGGTTATTAATTCTTCAACTTCTTACAACTGAGATCTCAGCTCTCCTTCTTTGATAATCATAAGGAAAATATTTTGGATTTGAAGACATCTAAAATAATCCGTACATGGGATGTTGTATTCCTTACAGATTTCGATAAATTACTTCATTGTATTCTAGCCACTATGGAACAGGTCAGCGAAACTCATAAGACCCAGCAAGCACCACCTATAGAGGTCGACCTTTGATATCACATTGGGCAGGTCAGGATTACAAGAGATAGACGCAAGTATAGAATACGTGTTTGAAATACCTAAGTACTTTGTACAGTCTGCCCATGCCATTCATGTGTTGTACATAGTATAGGTCTTCTTGTTATCACAAATATGCTGGACCTGATTCACAAACATAAGATTCTTTAGAGGTAAAAGGTGGCTAAATTGAGCTTCAATCTGAACCCATAGTGTCTGTCCAAAGTCCAAGACATCAAATTGCGAGTTTGGGTTGACCAATAATAAAAACCTTGATACAATTATTTTTTAAATAATACAAAAAAAAAAGAAAAAGGTAAATAACAGGTCAACATTTGAAATAAATAATTACATCTGGAAAGACAATTCAGCTTGATTATGTTTATCCTTCCAATCATAGTTACTGGGAGACTGGACCAACAAATCAGGTCATCTTTCATTTAGATAATTCTTTAGAACTGGGGTAACATTTATTCCCAAATAGTTGAATCCATTTTGTTTCCAAGAAAAGGGACAGACCAAACTCAACTTATCTGTTAGCTGGCTATTTAGCAAACAGGCATTAGATTTGATAAGATTAGCCTTGTATCCAGAGAATTTACCAAATTAGGCATTAGTATCAACGATATGTGGAATGGAGTTCACTGGATTGACAACATAGGATACAACATAATCTGCATATAAAGATACCTTATGTTCCTGATCTGCAATAAGGGGACCGATGGTACTCTCATTAGAACGTATGGACTCTGCCAGCGGTTCTACGGCCATGGCGAAGAGAAGGGGAGACAGAGGACAGCCTCACCGGGTCCCTCTACTCAGGGGAAATTCTTGTGACCTTAAACCATTGGTGGAGACCATAGCTCTGGAAATGGTATAAATCGCTTTGACCCATTTGATGAAATTAGCACCCATATGACATTTTTGCAAAACAAAGAATAGGAAATTACATTCAACTCTGTTGAACGCCTTCTCAGCATCTAATGACAACAATATAGAAGGAGTCTTATGCTCATTTAAATGGTTGATAACATCAAACAGTCGTCTAACATTGTCCGATGAATACCAGTTTTTTATAAATCCCATTTGATCGGGGTAAGCGAGGATAATAGAGCCTCTAGTCGTCTGGCTATCAATTTAGTTATCACCTCGGAATCAAAATTCAACAAACTTATCGGTCTGACAGAAGAGCGTTCTAATGAGCCCTTCCCACTTTTAAGCAAGACACTGATAGAAGCCACTGGTATATTCATAGAATATGGCAAAATTCCCTTAACACAAAAGTAATCTATCATGTAAATATAGGACATAGTTCTGGCCAGAACTGCTTGTAAAATTCACCTGGGAAGCCATCTGGGCCTGGGAATTTATTATTAGGAATAGATTTAATTGCTGCAAACACTTCCTCAAGGGTAAAAGGATAATTGAGAAACAGAAGCTCTGGTTAGGATAGTTTTGGGAGAGAACTGCTGTCTAAATATGATTGTAATTCATGAGGTGAATAGTTGGATTGCAGAAATTGGGTCATAGGTGACTGAGTTATTCTGTAAACTAATAGCGTTAATCTTGCGTTCGGATTTTTTCTTTTTCAATTGATAGGCAAGGAGCTTGGTTTATTACCATACTCGTAATGTTTTTGTCTAATGCAAAACATTTTGTCATTAATACAGCGAGTTTGTTCAATATTTAGTTTAGCCCTTGCTACGGTCAACTGCTTTGAACTTTATAATACAGTACTTTAACTTTCTTGAACATTCTAATACAGTTTGAACATTGAACAAACAGTTTGAACATTGAAGCCAACTGAAAATTATTCATGATTATTATTTGACCATGCTTGTCACTTATGAATATTTTGAACATCTTGGCATAGTTCTGTTATAATCTCCACCCGGCACAGCCAGAAGAGGACTGGCCACCCCTCATAGCCTGGTTCCTCTCTAGGTTTCTTCCTAGGTTTTGGCCTTTCTAGGGAGTTTTTCCTAGCCACCGTGCTTCTACACCTGCATTGCTTGCTGTTTGGGGTTTTAGGCTGGGTTTCTGTACAGCACTTTGAGATATCAGCTGATGTACGAAGGGCTATATAAAATAAACTTGATTTGATTTGATTTGAACTGGTTTGTTTCTAGACTAAGCTTTTCTTCTGGGGGTAGCGTAAGAATATAATGTACTGCAGTATGATGAGCCACACATGTACGCAGAATACCTAATTGAATATCTAAGGAATTGAGTCGGTTGAATTAGTCTCTGGTCTTTTTGCACTACATCACGGGCTCAATCTCTATTTGTCTTTCTGTGATTCCTTGCATCCTATCTCCTCGCCTCCTTCTTAACCATGTTGGAAGAGAAGGTCCAAACTCACTCCCCTTCTCCAATGCGTTTTGAGGAGAGAGGATGTGAGGGATCAAGGAAAGATGAATTGAGAAAGAATCTTGATGTCTGGCTTACTGAATTCCGTTGAGGACCCGGGGGTGGCTGCCCATGCCCAGGTAGTCGTTACTGCACCAGACAGACACCTGGGAGCCTTCCCGCCCGGCCATGGAGTAGTCTTCGGCAAAGGGAAAGACGTCAGCGCGCCGATTCACTGTCTTAAAGATTCGGTAGGTGTGGTCGTTCTTCTTCTCAGAGATCTTCCTGTCGAAGAAACCATCGTAGTCGAAACTGGGGCCCACTGTAGGGGTTAAAAGTATAATAGTGTCAGCAAATTATTTTGTGAAGGACTTAAAATTATTCAAAAGACATTCATATAGTTTCTCAAGTTACATGTGATTCTAGATCCAATAACTTGTTAATTATGATGAAGAATGAATAGAAAATTGGGTCCCACTTTACATACCGGTAGTGATGCCTGAATGTGGCAAATTCTTATTTACATTGACGGCCTACCCCGGGCCAATTGTGCACCACCCTATGGGACTCCCAATCACAGCCAGATGTGATACAGCCTGGATTTGAACCAGGGACTGTAGTGACACCTCTTGCACTGAGATGCAGTGCCTTAGACTGCTGCGCCACTCGGGAGCCCATTTAAAAATCAACTCAAATTGCGTGTGTTTAAATCTCATTTCGCTGTGCATAATTATTGCATGAGAATACGCGATTGTAAGTAGGCCTATACTTGGTAATCCGTTCCCTTTAAAAGCTGTGCAAACAGATAAGTTGTATGTAATACAGCTTGTGGAAATGTATTTACACAGTACCTGCCAATGCAATAATCATTAAACTGGTATCAAATTACCGCTTAATATAAAGTGTGACTGAAAACAGTTCCGAGTTATGTACTGTATTATGTCAATATAATTTCTTGTAGAACTACAGTGCAACTTCTCCTCTGATTGAGTCAATGCAAACGAGTCACACTGGTCTTATGAACTGACTCACCTATATTGTCCTTCAGGAGGTGGGACACTCTGGGGGTTTGAACCTTCAGCATGATGGAGTCCTCGAGTTCCTTCAAAAGAGAACTTTTCATACCTGTGACAGAGAGCAGGGGTATAACAGTCTGTACTATATTGTAAAGTATTTCTCATTTATGCTAAGCTCGTCCATTTTTACCCCAGTTTGTTTCTTTGTCTTCAGTGATGCTGGTTTTAATAGGATTTTGGGGCAAGTGTAAATTTCTTCACTGTGTTTAGAACTTGACTTGTTGTTTGTGTCTACCAAAGTGTGTCTGCTGTGTTTGCTGTGTTTGCGCTGGTGTTTGTGTGTCCACTGAGCAAGTTTTGGAAGCTAAACTCCTAGGTATAACATTAGATGGTCAATTATCATGGTCAAGTCATATGGACAAAGTTATTGTGAAGATGGGGAAGGGTATGTCTGTTATAAAAATACCAGATTTTGTTTTACACAAAAATCTACTGTACTAGTTGTTCAGGGTCTGGTCTTGTCCCATCTTGATTACAGCCCGGTAATAGAGTCAAGTGCAGCAAATAAATATCTAGCAAAGCTGCAGCTGGCTCAAAACCGAGCAGCACGCCTTGCCCTTAACTGCACACACAGAACTAACATCAACAACATGCATGCCAGTCTTTCCTGTTTGAGGGTTGATGAGAGATTTGTATGTTTTTATTTAACCTTTATTTATCTAGGCAAGTCAGTTAAGAACACATTCTTATTTACAATGACGGCCTACAGATGAAGTGAGACAGGTTTAGACCAAGTTAGATGAGGTGAGACAGATTTAGACCAGGTTTAGACCAGGTTATATGAGGTGAGACAGGTTTAGAACAGGTGAGATGAGGTGAGACAGGTTTAGACCAGGTTAGATGCGGTGAGACAGGTTTAGACCAGGTTGGGTGAGGTTAGACAGGTTTAGACCAGGTTAGATGAGGTGAGACAGGTTTAGACCAGGTTAGGTGAGGTGAGACAGGTTTAGACAGGTTAGGTGAGACAGGTTTAGAACAGGTTAGGTGAGGTGAGACAGGTTTAGACCAGGTTAGGTGAGGTGAGACAGGTTTAGACAGGTTTAGACCAGGTTAGATGAGGTGAGACAGGTTTAGACCAGGTTAGATGAGGTGAGACAGGTTTAGACCAGGTTAGGTGAGGTGAGACAGGTTTAGACCAGGTTAGGTGAGACAGGTTTAGACCAGGTTAGGTGAGGTGAGACAGGTTTAGACCAGGTTAGATGAGGTGAGACAAGAGGTAAGACAGGCCTTGACTATGGAAATATACTTTTTTGAGACACAACCTTTTACTTTCAACGGAACTCTTGAAGTATTAATCTGAGTTAACTGCTTTAAATTAACTTCTTTAAAAAACATATCATGGAACGGCAGGGACTGTGAGGGGACACACACGCACACACAGACACACTCTAACACACTATTTTATTTTGTTGTTGTATTGTTTGTAGTCTTTTTTACTTGTATTGTTTGTATATCATTGTATTTTAATTGTGTGTCTGCCCTTCTGTTTTGTAATTTGTCATGTTTTGTGTTTTTTGTGGACCCCATGAAGAGTAGCTGCAGCTTCTGCAAAAGCCAATGGGGATCCAAATAAACAAATCAACTACTATTGTGTTGTCTTTACCTGGGCTAGACTCCGTCGGGACGTCCTCCTGAACCTCAGGGCTCGCTCTTACCATGCCAATCTGATTGGAGACAAAGGGACATCCCTTGGACATGGAGACAGCCACCTGGGTTGCTGATTGGGCAAAATGACGCTTTGAGTCCACACTCAGGGGCAGGATGCCTGCTGACTGGGTAGAATGGATGGTTGTCTTCCTCTCCTTGGGGATTGAGGCACAAACAGTGATCTGGCGGGCGATCATGGGGCATCGGTCGGCCATAGAGAGGAGGGCAGCCCCAGTTTTCAGCAAAAAAGGCTTGGGGGCCGACTTCAGGAAGGGGCAGTGGTGAAGGAAAGCGGCCATGGCTCTTGGAGCAGTTTTGACTCTGGATCAACACATGAGACATAGGACATAAGACCTTTAAAACATAAAATTCTGACACTTTGTTATAGATGTAGTATCTATGCTAAATGCTATTTACACTAGTTTAAGCCTACAGTACTTTTAAACAGGCTTAGGCAAGTTGAAGGTCACTGTAGGCTAATGTACAATAGTCCTGAAGTAGCCTATGTAATGCTATTGCCACCATCTTCCAGAATCTTTCATAACCTTGCATTTTAAAGGGGAAATTAAAACGAAATATAGGACTATGCCTACTACGTTCAAGAGAGCGGGGAACACACGTTGAATCGAACTTTCAGCAATATAAGGTTTTCGTGATTTGAAATTGTTCCAGAAATGTGTGAACAGTGTGGCCCATTATTTACGTTTGAAGAAAATAAAGAGAGTTGATGGTATAGGTGCGCCTGCGGGCGCGGCTTATCTTGTCTGTGCAGGCGCGCTTTTCATGCTCTGCAAGGTGCTGAGGCAAGATTCCGACAAAAAGACGTCATTGCGCAGGGACTGTGGACGATTATTAGTGAGCGTCAGTGTATTTAAAAATCGAATCTCATGAGACGACGTGGATGTCTTTTAGTTTTTGATGACAAAACACAGACATATTTGGCCTATACTATTTCTGTCACCGTGACCAAACTAGTTTATAAATCCTAATTAATAAAAAGTTGAAAGCCAGCCATTTCGGATTATAATAATACTAATAATAATAATAATAATGGTTTCCACACTCATTGTTTTAATGGTTGTTTTGTTTGGAACTAACTAATCCTTAGCTTGAACGAGCATTTCATGTAAAGAATATAGGACACCCTATGGCTACTCAGCTGGTCTGCGGTTAGGGGATAAGAAGACAATTCTCAGGATCTGTAGTTTATTATTGTGGTATGAGGTTATCTGACCTCCAAGTTAGTCTATCTAGAGCCACAGCAGCTGAGCATTATGAGGCCGTTATTCGGTCAAACGTCCCAGGGAACTAAACCATTGACCCTAATGCTTGAGGAGTAACGACCAAACACAGTTTACATTTATTCACATTCAAGTGACACGCTATGTGCATTCCTGTAGTCCATCTATGGTTTTAGGGTTATCTTCTTTGTGTATTTTTTATAGCTTTCTTTATATCTTTGTTGGTGTTGTTTTTTAGCACTTAGAGATGATACAATGAGAAGCACGACATAAAATGTATTTGTCTGTTATATATTATTTAGGTAACAGTCAAAACTCTTATCTTAACATTCCTGAACTTGACATGTAGGCTAGCTGTCAACGACCATATAGACACACAGCATGCCTACTTGTGGGTTCCTTTAGCCTATAAGTGTACATTTGCCTAATTTGAAGTATCATACGCAATAATATTATGCTAGCTAAATTGCATAGGGCCAAACAAATAGAATAATTCTGAACATCTTACCTGTTGACCTGCACTGAGGACGAACTTCAAAACAGTAATAGACCGAGATGCATCTGTCGTCAAAAGTTAGGGCAGTGACGTTGTCAGCATTATGCAATATTCTTCGAAAATTATTCTTGTTCACACCCATACGTTGTCACGTAGGGGACCAGGCTGGGGACTGGGAGCAACCAAGTTGTAAAAAGACATGATGCATTTGAGGATAGGCTAGCCCAAATGCTTTTTGTCTAATTGCTGCGGTTTGTGATGTAATTAATAAATGTGTAATTACTGTTAAATATAGGCATACAAAAACAAACACTTCTGTGCAATTTATATTTAACCTTAACCTTAATATACTGTATGAATAATATACAGCTTCAGACCAGCCTATAGGGGTATCCGAATGTTACATTTGTGTTGAACATTTTGTCATACCAACGACATAAAGTGCTCATTATTTTTCAGCTCTCTCTCTCTATCTATCACTCACACACATCATTATCATATAATTAAATAGAATAATTTTATATAATGATATAGATGCGGTCATATAATGTATCTCTACGATCATCATAACCTGCTTAATATGTCCTCCTTTTCAATTGCAGTTTATTCAAAAGCTCTCGTTAATTAGACAGGTTGGGTGGCATGGCCTTAAAAACTGTAAGCTACACAAGAGCTCGCCGGCAGATGGTGCATTCCACATATATTTTCATCAATAGCAATTCGCTCGTGACAGTGGAAAGGCGGGGCCGGAGTTTCTTATGTTGCCAAATCAAATTGATGTGCAAACTGGAGAGCAGCCTCCTCGAACAGAAAGCGAGGCGGTAGTCTATCGTCATATGAGCAGCATCAGAGGATAGACCACGGTCATCATAACCAGGACCAAGGACTGTCATTCATTCAGAGTTAATACATATCATCCAAAATATTTTCAAGATGCTGGCATGCACAGAAATGATCACCATATGTCTTCAGTCTGCTAAACATGACCACCACAGGAAACAGCAGCAGCTCCAGCAGAAGAACCAAAATCAAGGAATCTCTATCTTTCAAGATGTAAGTAGCCCAGTCTGCATCCATCGTCAATATAAAAAAAAAATGGAAGCGTTTTACTGAGTATGTCGCATCATTTGACATAATTTGTTATCATGTGGTCAAAGTGCATAATGTGGTCATTATGCACTTTGATATTATATGCCAAGGCAGCTGTCAAAGCGTTCAAAGATGCTGCAGGTCGACATATAAAAGTAGTCTATTTTAATGTAGGGCTAGCTTTAATCTGTTGAACCAACAAAAAAATACATTAGAAATTATATCAAATAATGCTATAATGATTTTAAATTGCCTTTATTGCACTCTTGCATGTTATTATTAGATACCAAGGCGAGGGGTGTTTAAAGATCATTAGTGTGTGAAAATCATCTGATGTTAACAATACCACGAAATCTCACATCTAATTAACACGTCTGCTCGATGTGTTATTTATGACCCATAACAAAAAACGGCTATAGGCTCTGTTATGTATATATATATATATAGCATATAATTTCGCCTACCGTTGGATCTCACATGGTCATAAGGGTCATGACATTGGTGGTAGAATGAATGAACGGATGATCAAAGGAATAAATTAATGAATGAATTAATAAAATACTCGCCAATTCACTAATTCAAGATCATCTTTGACATAATGCTTTTTTTCTTTGTTTAGTTTTCCTTTTTGTCGTTGTTGTAAAAAAAAAATGTATGTGATATGTTTTTATAGTAGATCACATGAAAGAGGAGGACTATGGAAACCTTGCATGTCTGAAGTGTTTGGATTTTACTGCTATTAACTTGTCCTAGATTGACAATGGTCTGTTGAGGCATCTTGCACAGACTTTGGCTTGGATTGGTCATGCTTGCCCCAGCAGCATAAAAATGCTCATTATTAATGTTACTAATGATGTAAACGAAAAAAGAGTAGCCTGTTCTGATAGGCCTGTAGCAAGAATTATTGGTCATGAATAATGTACAAAATAGCCAGCCTACAGTACACCATTGCCTTCATGTCCCTTTTCCGCAGTAAAACCAGTTCAATCTCTTTATAGAGTTCATGCTAAGGGGAATGTAGCCTACACTGTTCTGGTTAGTAACAGAAAATTCTTAATAAAATATGATTTCAATAAATTAGGTGATGGAGAGCTTTTGCATACACATTTTGATGATATATTTGCCTTTAGGAAGGCTATTACATAATAAATACACCTATAATGAGTGAAAAGCATGATATTGTAACCAATGGAGAACTTTTGCGTGTGTATTTTAATTGTTAGCCTACAGGTAGGCTATTACGTAATAAGCATATGATGAAGAGAAGATGACACTGTAAGTAACCAATGACCCTCAACAGCATCACAGTCTTGTTGCCTCAGCCAGATATCCCTCCAATCGGATAGAACGATGAGCATTTTCCACATTTCATTGAGGCAGGTAATTGGCAAAGTGCAGTATAAGTGCACATTAAAGGACGAAATGCAATCGACTCCCATTCACTGAGTCCACTGTAATGTATGAGACGGCATCTCCAAAAAAGAAGCAACATTTCCTAAAGGCCTTTTCTATGGGTGGGTAGTGGATGTTCATCTATCCTGCAGTACTGTATCCTAATGAGTGCACATTGAGCAGTTTACATGCATAGAACAATCTGTGCTTGACGTCTAACCATATAAACCCGACAAGGTTGCTAATTTAATGTTCTCCAGCTAGACGAAGACCAAACCATTTAAAGCACAGTTGGCAGAACTAACAATTCGCTTGAATGACACATGCTGTTATTGCTGTATCAACACATGTATTGTTTTCCAGCTAGATTAAGCAGTTGAAGCCCAAAAACCCTCACAGTAATGCAAAAGGCAAAACTGTCTCACCTCAGTTTATGTGGTCTGGACAATTCTGTCACCATCTCAGGAGGTGTTTACAATCTGGCTGCCGGTAATGCCAAAGTCTGTTAGAAATGGATTGATCCAGGAAATTTGTGTTGAGTCTACAGTGTGTGTTGAACCAAAGAAGAGATCGACAACCAGAGATTTAATGCGATGTCCACAAAGGAGAAGCAAGTTCTGAGAGACCCAGAGTCACGCCTCAGTTTATATCCAGAACAGAAAACAACAATATTTTTGTCATGACAGCAACAGTAAGAGTAAAATAATAAAACCAAGCCCAACAAATAGCCTACAATGGCGGGGCGTTAATGATATCTTAGGGTTTGTGGACAATAAGTTCAAAGTGCCTAGTGAAAGTCTTCACAGCGCTTCACAGTTGTCACATTTTGCTGCTTCAACCTTAACACTAGCAAGCTATTTATTGCATAGCATTAGAGTTGCATTTGATAGTTTGTTGAACGTTTGAACATGTAGACTAGAGACAATCAATATGGGACTATCCAATAAATTGGGGCTTAGGGTTCCGCTAATGATAATGACTAATAAAAAGTGAACAAAGTGTTAGTAGGTGTGTAAAAACCAGTAAGTATAAATATGTTAAAGATAAATAGTACTGTAGGCTAGGTCTGCATACAAAAGATATAGCAAGAGTTGATACATTTTTTCATGTTCAAAATTATTTTCACTGCACATGGGGATGGGATTGTATACAGACATTTTGGCTACAGTAAAGAGCCGTCTTCAGTGTGTAAGCCTTTGTACTTCTACGTGTAAGCCTTCATGCATCTGTGTATGATCCCCTCCCCTACGTGCAATTGGCAGAACAATAGTTCACTTGAATGACACATGCTGTCATTGCTTCATCAACTACACCCCCCCCCCCCCCCCCAGTGAATGTGGGAACTCTTTATGGCTGATGCTTACAGTGGTTGTTTTCCCCCTCGTTTAGTTTTCCCTCCGACTTAACGAGGGAACGACGCTGCACTCTCAGTACAGTGTTGCAGGGAAATGTTCCTACTTATTTATTCTGCCTTCTTCTCAAAGGACTCATTCGAGTTGATTAAGGGCTCTATTCAATCTCTATCGCTGAAGCGTTACAGATTGCGTGATGGAAATTTAAAGGTAATTCTGATTGAGCCGACATGCAGCATTTACCTGAAATGCAGCCTCCACAAACTCCGAGACATTGCATTTAAATTTCAATCACGCTGTAACTCTGAACTTCCGCGATACGGATTGAATAGTTTCCTCTGCCTCTCTCTATGGTTTTATTGTCGGTGATGCACATTGCGCTGAAGGTTTCCAGGTTGGTTCACTACATTTTGCTGAGTAGGCTAGTAAGAGTTTATGATAAACAAGCTTCAAGACATGTTGCACAACACAATTTTTGTTTCGAGCTTAATATTTCCATCTGAAGGACTCATGTTGTGTGAGTGGTTAAAACCCTACATTGGGGTATAATCTGTTGACCTGGATAACAATCAGCAGGACAGGCTCACAGTTTGTCACCATGTGGAATGTCTGAGGGTCAGTTGGTAGATACCATATCAGCCCCTCATGACATGGACAAAAATGTCCACAGGAGGTTTCTGAGACCTGCACTGTGAGATGCTTAAACAACTTTTTATAGGACAGTTCAAATGTAATTTACATAGATATGCACCAGGGTTGGGGTCAATTCCACTTCAAGTCATGAAGCAAACTGAAATTATAATTACAATTACAATATTCCTCATTGAAAAGCAATGGAAATTGGATTTGGAATTTCAGTTTACTTCCTGAACGGACTGAATTGAAATTAAACTCAACCCTTATAGCAGGGGTGTCAAACTCATTCCACAGAGGGCCGAGTGTCTGCGGGTTTTTGGTTTTTCCTTTCAATTAAGACCTAGAAAACCAGGTGAGGGGAGTTCCTTACTAATTAGTGACCTTAACTCATCAATCAAGTACAAGGGTGGAGCGAAAACCTGTAGACACTCAGCCCTCCACAGAATGAGTTTGACATATGCTTTATAGGCACCCCAAAATAGCTAGCAGGACATATCAACCATTAGAACTTACCCACTGGGCACAGCCTTCAATTCAATGTGTATTCCACAATGGTTCACAGTCATTTCATTGAAATGACGTGGAAACAACATTGATTCAACCAGTGTGTGCCCAGTGGGTACCAACCATTAAGCTAGAGTTGAACAATGTTGGGAGTTAAGGAGCTGGTCTTAGGTGTTTTATGAGACAGTTATTTACTATGGGATGCTCAGTAGATCTCACTTGAATGAAGGTAAAATTTTGTTTTAAATGGACACCTAGCAGTGCATGTCTTGGCTCCACAGCCGAGTGTGTTTGATAGGTAGCCATTATGAACCTGTGTGCAAAGCTCTCAATGCTGCACTCAGCCAACCATTGGACTCTAGGTCTTTGAGTGGATTTTGTACTGACTTAAATACACATAGGAGTTTCAATGGCTATAGAGCTGATTTTATTGGACGAAGTGTCACCAACGTAACACTTGATGAAGGGCCTGATTGGACCAGAGTGCTAACACAACATTCGGGCCCTCATTTGTGCAAATATTTTCCCTGCGGTGCTTCAGCCTGGTCTCAGAGCGAAAAGTATTGTATTTGACAAAATCAGCTCCACTCCATTTAGTATCATATGTTACTTTACATTTGGTTACGTTACATTGGCCGACATAAATCCTGGCCACTCAAATTAGTATGTTATGTTACGTTTGGTATGAGAATAGGTTACTTAATGGCGAAAACAAAAGAAGGGTGGTTGGTCTGGGTGGATGGGTAAGCGTATAACACAAATGTCTAGCAACCTAAAGGTTGCGGGTTTGAATCTCATCACAGACAACTTTTAATATATCATGCTAAATCAGTCGAACGTAATATATCATACTAAATGTGTCAAAGCAAACTGGTGAGATCAAGACGTAGTATACTATACATCCTACAATTCGTGTCATATTGTACGACCGCTATTACATTGGTATGTAATGTAACCAAGCGTAAAGTAGCATATCATACTAAATGGAATGGCACAGAATCTAATACGTTTTGCTCTGAGACCAGGTTGAGTGCTTAGGCAACCTTTCCGGAACAGCTCGATTACAGTGTTGCCTGGTAAAAGACCAATGTTCCTCAAAATGACCAAGAATCATTTGCCTAGCAAATGACCAACTTTCCTCCAGAGCTGCATCCTGCTAAACATTTATGTCACCGATGATCATTTCCTGAGATGACATCTCTCTCAGATATAAAAAAAAAATGCTTGCAGATATTATAGTTCATCTTTAATGTTTTCTTGTGCACCAACGCAGTATGCCAAAACATTTATTATGATATTATATGTGGTCTCTGAATCATAAATACATTATCTTCCTAACGTGCCCCACAGTTCTTTTCCATCCTGGTTTATTTGTCAAGGTAGAATCTCACCCTTATATTTTGTGTACAATTTTCCACACAATGCAGTTTTCCAGATTTTTTGTGCCACTTTTACTGCATGTTTCACAGTGTTGTTATTTGCTTTAAACATGAATTATGTAGATTGTTTGATTTAATGTTTGTTGTTTTTTCATTTGCAGATATTTCGCCGTGCAGACAAAAATGGTGAGTACAATTTATGCTATTAATAAGATGGTCGCACAAAGGATTTGCTTTCATGGTTTTTCAAATGGCCTCCTTGCATAAACTGTATGTGTCTGCAACGTGGTCTCAGAGCATTTGGTAGTATTCTGTAAATCCGAGACTCTCCATTTAGTATGATATGTTACGTTTCATATGTATGTATTCATTTGTGGATGTCCATCATCCATTTCGCATGATATGTTACGAATTACAATTCGTATGATATGTTATGAATTGCAATTCTTAAGATATGTTACGAATTCCAATTTCTTGTGGCTAACGTTAGCTTGGTGTCTAACGGTAGCTAGGCTAGGGTTTATGGGTTAAGGTTAGGGTTAGGGTTAAGGCCAGGGTTAAGGTTAAGGTTAGGGTTAGGAGTTAGGTTAAAGGGTTAATTAAGGTTAGGGTGAAGGTTTGGGTTAGGAGTTAGGTTCAATTAAGGTTAGGGGAAGAGTTAGCTAAGTAGTTGCAAAGTAGCACCCTCCTTTCGTTTTTTCCTTACGTATGTAACCTTATGTAACCATACCAAACGTAACATATCATACTAATTTGATTGTCCCAGGTTTACGGTTACTACAGTATGTTATATCTAATCTATGAGACCAGTCTGGTGACTCAGTAGGTTTACTCTTACAGTACTTCATGTAAGTGTTGGTTAGTGGTAATATTGTCTTATTATCATCAAAATGGAAAATAGAATTAGCAAGGGTTTAAAATGCAATGGTTAATAACTGATTTCTGAAAAATCTTGAATTAGGACAAAAAGCTGTAGTCTAACGCTCTTCTTGATATTACCAATCATTAAAAACATCCTTCATTGTTTGGGGCTCTCGATCTTAAAGGAGCAATTTTAGTTTATTGTAGGCACAGCAAATGAGGGACTGTGATAACTTCGTTTTGAGAGACTGGTTAGATTAAAATCTAAAGCCTAGGGTAATGTTCATCGGGTAATGTTCATTCTTGTTCATCAGATACAAAAGCAGCAGAGCCTTATCTATCTACTTTGCTGATATCTTCCTCAGACTTGGGAGCAAAATCTTGCAGCGATGGCAAAGGGGCGGTCGGTTTTATGTATGAAACATGAGGATTGACAGGCCAGGCCTTGTGGAGATTCAGGGATTCGGTGGATCCCCTTGACTGAGCCTATCCACCATGCAATGCTCAAGTCAGGCATCTAGTCTGTTGTATAAATTGTCAGTGGAAAACAACCAGAACACTACTTATGTGTTTTTGGACTGTATTGTTTGAGATTTGACCTGTTATCGGAAAACCCCAGACAGATAATTTGCTGTTGCTTTGTCATATCTTGTGCAAACATGGAAGAAAGAAACATGGTTGGAAAAACAACAGAAATAGACCTGAAACAGTTATTGAGTGAAATGAAATGCAGCACAAACCAATAGCATACTAGACTATAGCAGCCATGTTCCAACACCTTTAAACAAAATGGTTTCCCTGGTTTTAGATTTGTTTTAACTTGATTTATTTGTGATTCAAACATAAAGTCTTTAAGTGAGTGCTGTCACTGAACTCCACGGGGACAACACATTGAAACGTTTGGCTTTTGGACAGTGACAAATAGGCATTTGTGTTTCCTCATGTTTTATTCATGCCTTGCATTAGAGCGTAATGGGATGTGAAATGTAATAAGGATGGTGATTAATGCATGTATGAACGCAGGACAGCTTTATCTGGAGAGCGTTGTTATATAACAGAGTGTTAATGATGCAATACATACTCCCTTGAGCAAAGGTCATCCAAGGACACTCGCGAATCTCACTTGGGCTATTTCTTATTTTGTCTTTCCTGGATTCCTCGCAACCGCTCTTCTCGCCTCCTTCTCAAAATGCATTACAGCAGAAGGCCTGGGCGGAGGGACCTTGGATCTTCTCCTCCAATATGGACAGAAGGAGGCAAATAGGATGCGAGGAATCACAGAAACAAACCCATTGGTCGATCATGTCATTCAAGACATGCAGCCCTAAAATATGCCCTTTTGCTGGTCAGTGAGATGGGCTGTTGTGTATAGGAGAGGCAGAGAATGTACAATACTGACGTCCAGGAGAAAAGATGGACTCTTGCCTTATTATAGATTTGACCCGTCTCTGCCAGAGAGTGACTCTTTGCCTCTGTAGAATAACAGAAGAGCAGCATCTTGTAGCAAGTAGTGAACTAAACCTGTGACTTGGGTTGGACATTGGTATGGAATACATTGCAATAATGAGCCTAGCATTTAACATTAACATGTCGGATGCTGTCTAGCTCCTTAACAACCTGAATTTTTATCCTCCCGAAAAAACATAAATGAGTTGCTTTTTTCACTTTGCTGTAAAAACAGAACTTGAGTGTGTGTGTGTGTTGCACTAGTTATCTTCAATTTGCAGTAAAACAAAGCCTTCCATGGTTTTCATCTAACTCGCTGAGCCGCGCACCCTGGAGGAAGATGTATGCTTCTGAGCAACACTAAGTGGGCCGCCATGATACGCCGTGAGCACTGCAGATTTACCACATTATGAGAGCTGGCTACTTGCCATAGCAAGTCATTCTCCCTATGCTATTGCAATGAATAATGGACTTTCTTAAGGAGCTCAACGATCCGCCATTTTCTCGGTTTGATCCAATGCAATATCATAATGTGTTTAACAGGATGAGGTCCACTTTTTCAGGATTGTTAAATTGGGCTATGATAAAGTGAACAGTTAAAGTGATCTGCTCATCAAATGAAGGGCTTTAACGAAATGCCTTAGGTGCCTTAGACATGTTTTTCTGAGGGCCAACTGGCACCTTAGTCCCTATATAGTGCAGCTATTTTGGTCAAAACTAGTGCACTATGTAGGGACTTGCCCTTTGAGACGCATATTATCGAGTCTGAAGACAAAGAGAGAGACTTAGCTATGGAAAAATCCTAACTTGAAATACTTGTGCATATTTGCATGAAAAATCCAGTTATGAGCATAAAAATAGATGTCTATTGAAATGACAATGCCCTTAAATACAAACGTACATACATTTGTTCACTTATTGTACTTGGCTGTGGTCAAATCCCTAAGACAGTGTATGGATATGTATTTTTGCTTACTTAGGTATTTTACTTTATTGCTGTTTAATCCACTTTTGAATTGTTTTATGATACATCAAAACATTAGATTCTCTACCGGAGTCTGGTCTAGTGGTCTAGTGTAGTGCTGCTGCCTCTGGACCACGCATTGCCACTTATGGTATGGGTTCAAACACTGCCTGCGGCTTCATATCTATGTCTACCCCTCTCACTCATGACTTTCTACCTCAGTACATAGAAAAACACTTAAAAACCTTGTATTGTTGTATTGCTGTGTTTTTTTAAAGGTGTTTTCAGGATGAATGGGACTCTATGGTGATACTGACTACACACAAAATGACTATCAAATATTATTTATGTTTGAAATAAATATGTATTCAAAAAAAGTATTGGGGATTCGACTACAGCCATGGTAAGTGGAGAAATAATGTAAGGTTGTATTTTGGTTGGAAGATATCTTTCAAATTATAAGTTGCTGTATAAAATGTATTAAAGGATTAACTTCATATGACCTGGACAGGCAGAAACTCTGGTCGGGGCCCAGTATTCATAACACATTCCACACGGCACGACATATTCTCTTGAATCATACTTAATGTCACTAAGTGTTGTCATAGCCAATGGATGTATTTGCATAGCAGGTGTATGTTGTCCATCACATGAGTTGATGGGCAGCATCAATTTACAGGTGTGACAGGTGTGTGGGTGAGGGCATGTGTGTTGTCTGTACTCAAGCCTCTACATTTTCCAGACAAGAAGAGAACTTCATCCATTCAGGTTTGTTCATTTTGGCTCTGACTTAGTTTTTTATGTAAGAAACAATGAGAAACAGTGCAATATTTGTTGAATTGATTCATTTCAATAGATAGACTAATCATTTTATATTAAACTGATTATGGCAAGAATAGGCTGAGTATGGCATTAGTCATGTAAACACCTTATTCTGATTATCTTAATCGGCGTGAGGTCATAATCAAAGTAAGCATACAGCGATTACAACACCTAGATTTGTTTATCAATCGTTCGAATAATAGGACATGTAAACACCTTAATCAGAGTTCCTGCTGTGCATTCAACCTGGTCTCATAGACTAGACGTAACATAGTAAATATACATTTAAGGACACTCAAATTAGTATCATATGTTACGTTTGGATACTAAGGCAGAAGGTTATTTAAGGCAAAAACAAGGAGGCGAGTGGCTGGTCATGATGGATGGGTGGGTATAGGAATGTCTAGCAACCCAAAGGTTGTGTGTTTGAATGTCATCATGGACAATTTTAGCTAATTAGTCAACCTTGCAACTAATTACAACTTTTTAGCTACTTTACAAGTACTTAACATGTTAGTTAACCCTAACCCTAACCTTAACCCTTTAACCTAACTCCTAACCTTAACCTCTAGCCTAGCTAACATTAGCAACCTAGCTAACGTTACCATTTTCCACCTAGCTAACATTAGTGTTAGTCACCTAGCTACTAGCTATCGTTAGCAACAACAAATTGGAATTGGAATTGGTTTATTTTGATGATTTTCTGTATTTTTCAGTTCCATCAGGTAGCCTGATTATCAGATGTGTCCATGTAAACAGGATTATTAAGGAGATCGTTCTTCTTGCAAAGCATGTAAACATTTTAATCAAACTGTTACATTAATTTGAGTATTCGCAATAGTTGTGTGCATGTAAATGTAGTTATTGAGTGACAATAACACATACCATGTTGTGCTAATATTGATGCATGTCTTGAATTGGCTGACTTAAAATGGAATTGAACCCTGGTTAATTTGATTGTCTGATTTACTGTGCTGTTGCAACAGGAAATAATCAGAATGACAACTCTTTATCGTTGAAGAATATCGAAGCTCACACACCAGTACAGAAGGGGAAGACATGAATAAATCAGAGACAAACAGCTCCTCAGTAGCTGATCGTTTAGAAAACATCTCCACTGCCTCCTGTGCAATCAACATCATCCTGGGTCTCCCCACCAATGTGTGCGTCCTGTGGCTAATAGTGACCGGAGCGGGAGGAACGATGGCCTCACAGTTCTTCACTCTCAACCTGACCGTGTCTGAAATCCTCTACTGCCTGTTTTCTCTTGTCAGATTTCTCTGCAAGCTCATCCAAACAACTGCAGTTCCATATATTGAGGCATTTTCAATTGGTTTATTGCACACTGGCCGACCTCTGTTTCAATGCTGCATCTGTGTGGAGCGCTACCTGGCTGTGGTCCGACCTGTTTTCTTCCTGAAATACAAACCCCTCAGATACAGGGTGGGGTGTTGTGGTGTTGCCTGGCTGATTGTGCTTGGGTCCTCTTTGTTCTGTATGGTTCCGCTTAAATTGTCTTTACTCAGAAGCCTATTCAACTATGCTATCTTGGTTCAGGACCTCATCCTGATGTTTGTGGTGTCATTCTGCTGCCTGTCAGTTGTCAGGGCTCTGAAACAGCCTGGGCTGGGAGACGGGGACAGAGAGAGGGAGAGGACAAACAGCATGAAGATGAGGGCGTTTAAGATCATTTGGATTATCCTGGTGGCTATGATGGTGAATTACCTCCCTGAGATGGTACTTATGACTTTGTACGATGTCCTCGAGGAGGCTGTGCGGCTTTTTTCATTCTGTATTTCTGACTCCATCACTATGATTTTTGGGATTGTGCAGCCCCTCCTCTACCTCCACAGGGTTGGGAAACTGCCCTGTATCCGTGGTCTCTGAGAAAGAGGTGACAATCTAGTATGGGTTGCTCACACAACTCACAGTGGCCAAGCTACCTAAAATGTATAATTTTCTATTGGAGGAGACTCAATGAGTCATTCAGCAGTTTAACCATTGGTGACTAGATAGCTTGTGACCAAAGTTGAAAGAGTTAAAACTTTAGGCAAGTGATCAGTGATTTTAGTTGTTTTGTTTATCACAAATGCATTCACTGTATTAAAAAAAACTATAATGGCATGTTAGTAGTTATTACTCTGTAGATTACCCCTCCGATTTCAATTTCCCAATAAAGATTCAAACTGAACTACACATGCTTGTCTGTCTTCTTAGATTACAATACATGCATAATTTTAAAGGGTTGTGAGTATTTTATGGAACCAACATTTATACTGTACATTGAAACTATGGAAAATGACTAGCCTATAGGACCTCCTCATGTAAATATGACTCATCTTTATAATGGATTCTTATTGGAGACATTGTTAACTAACTAATAAGGATGGATTAGTGCAGCTTTTTCATGATGGTCGCTGATCAATTGGTGAAGGAAGGACAATTGAGTTGCCAATGCCACCAATTCCAGTTGACAGTTTGAGTATACTGGGACATGAGATGCTTTAAGCTTTCTGGCTATGATACTCATATATCTAGTGTCCCCTTAAAACTAGGCTGGTTATGGGGCTAATGAATTAATGAATGTGCTGCTTTGGTCCAGACTCTGAGAATCCGTTTTTGTCTGCCTTGCTTTAGCAGACCCTCAAAGAAATGTGTTTCTGGTAGGATTTGGTTAGAGACACAGTGTTGTAGTGGGGATTGCTTTGATTTATGCCAGGGCTTTCCAACCTTGTTCCTGTAGAGCTACCTTCCTGTAGGTTTTCACTACAACCCTAATCTAGCGTACCTGATTCCAATAGTTAGCTGGTTAATAAGTTGAATCAGGTAAATTGCAACTGGGGTTGGAGCGAAAACCTTCAGCAGGATAGCTCTCCAGGAACTCTTACCAGCAGTGGTTTAATATAGACTTTTCAGCCAGAAAATGTTTTGAAGGAAAGGAAATGTAATTAATTTATTCCTTAATATTATAGGTTGCCATGGCGCCGTGAGGCCAGCTAGGCAGAGAGCTCCTGCAAATGTGTTTTTCTGTGTTTTTTTATAACAACAATATTGAATCAACTTTTTATTTTGTTAGCTTAGTAATGATTGATTATTTATATATTGATTCAACGGTATATTGAATACAGTACAATATTGACAATTCTAACTAGCGTTTGTTTTTATTTAAAACTGGAGATGGCACGTGCTTGGAGAACACAGAGGATTGTTGTAATTTTGAGTGCATCGCTCACTCCAGGATGGACTATCTCAATTATTGATGTGTACCCTCTAGCAAAATCTAATGGGCACAGGCTTCAACCAGTTGGGTGCTTCATGTTGTTTGAGGAGTATCTACCCATGAAGTCGGCAGAGAAGCTGGTAATGACAAAGGGTGGCCTGATGATTTTACTGCTGGATGTGACCACTGATTCCCCCCTACTCAAGCCTGCTTCAGGGCATCAGAGGAGCTGAGAATGGCGTGGCGGGGAGGGGGCTTAGGATGGAAAGTGAAGGCTCTTCTTGATTGACTTTCAGGAGACTGTTGTAGCCAGGCTAGACCTTTGTGCAGCCCACCAGAGTTGGATGTGACTTGGACAGCCCAAGAACTACATGTGCTTTTGTTTTTGTAAAAAAAAAAATGTATCTTTGAAATGATCTGTATAATGAAAATAATAATATTATTATTATCATTATTAATACTAATCACAATTCACTTTCTGACAGATGAGTGATGGCAGTTGTTCTCAAACAGCTTGCTTCATCAGTTAGCGGAAACCTGGCAGATTGAAATATGGGCAGTGCCTGAATTGAGCCTGTCCACGCCGGTCCAGAGTACGGGCACTACTAATGTTCTTCTGCTTCTGTAACAGTACTGGTGCCTCTTTTAGAAAATTCATTTTAAAATATGAACACTGTTAATGTACAGTATATTTAAAGTTAGTACAGACACCTTTTACTTCTACTTCCAAGCACTGAATCGTTTTTTTCTTCTTCACTGCCCTTGGTGATGGGACAGTAAACCTAAGATGTGCAGTGTAGCTTGGCCGACTTGATTTGAGGGAGAAATAACAGTAGTCGTCACCTAATCATGCTAGCAGTATAGCCCATCACTATATGCTTGCATATTGTGCAATCTGGACTAAGTTGTCTGATTACACATTTAGGTAAGTAATTGGGTGTGAAACTAGAACAAAGAGATCGAAGCATATAGTAGTGAAACCTGTACACGGGAAGAACCTGAAAACAGAACATTTAGCATTCCTCCTAAGCAGTTACTGTACTTCCATGAATGAAATAGAGCAGGCTTTGCGTTTGGAATACTAAGGAAGTTTGAAGAAATTGGTTTGGTCCTTTATTTGTCAGTTACGTTACTCTTACAATTTGAGGTCAATCTGACCAGATAAAAAATTCTAGTACGAGTTGTGTCAAACGTTTTTCCTCTCCCAGAGCTAAAATATATTTCTTCCTCATATGTTCTAAAAGCAGCATTTCCAAATGTTGTTGTGTATAAGAAATTAAGATTAACAATATAATTTCATAAATGAAGCCCACTTGGATAACATTATGGTTACTTAAAGCGACTTGCCCTCATTAATTAAATTCATGACATGGCATTAGGCCAGAATGATGGCAATTTTCCTAACATATGTTATTATTTACTGTAGGCCTACCTGTCTGATGTCTTTTGACTGGTGGATCTCTATCTCTCTCATAGCTAGGTCTCTAGTGGTAGTCGGAGTTTGTGGATAGATCTCATTAATCCACAGTCAGCCTGTCAGTGAGCCCAGACCACTCTAATCACACCACACTCTGCCTGTCTGTCCCCCAGGGCCTCCACAGGCTCTCTGCAGAGCCACCAGCACGACTTACCATAGGAATACACTGTACTTAATTTTGCTTTACAGACAAATGTTTGTGACATGGTTACATGGCTGCATATTCATTACCTTAAAGGGATAGCTTACTTTTGTACGTTCATTTTATTTTGACAGGCAATAAATGTGAACAACCTCTTTAAGACTATATGTCACGCCTGTTCCCGCTCCCCCTCCCTGACGCTCGAAGGCGCCAGGCTCCCCAGCATTACGCACTCCTGCCACCATCAGTACGCACACCTGCCTTTCCCCATCACGCGTATCAGCGATTATTGGACTCACCTGGACTCAATCACATGTTTATTACCTCCCCTATATTTGTCAATTCCCCATCTCTGTTCCCCGTTGCTGCATTGATTGTCGTTGGTTGTTGTGTATCCATGTGCTGATGCTGTTCCTGTCTTGCTCTTTGTCTGTTCCTAATTAAATGTCAACTCCCCGTACCTGCTTCTCGCCTCCTGTCTTTACACTATAAGAGAATGTTGAAATATTAGAAGATGAAGAGAATCAAAGGGATTGTCAAATGTAAATCATAATTAAATTGATGATCAAGTTCTTCCTTCCATATCATTGGAGTAGATGAGAGACTGATGTACTGTGAAGTAAGAAAGGGGAAGACAAAGAAAGAATCTGAATTCTGCATACTTCAGTTTCAAGAGGAAAAACTCTTCGAAGCAAATATTGCCTTAAGAAAGGGTTGCCGTTGACAACAGTGGTTTTGTCTTCTGAATATTTTGTTTCAGCATAGGGAGTTATGTGAAATAATTGGAATTTTTACAGCGGGTGGGTTTAATCCTGGATGCTGATTGGTTAAAACCACATTTCAGACGATGTCTATTCCACACGTTACCCCCGGCTAAGTCTATGACGTTGAAATGCCTATTTACTCTGTTCCATCCCGCTGTCTCATCAGCTCAGACAGGCGATTGATATACTATATAGATCTACACTGTAAAAAGCATCTAGACATTATCTCCCATTTCTTTTAGACTACCGTTTGGTTTTCAACAGCGGAGATATGTAATAACCTTGCTCTCTGTCTCCGACATTTGCAACATTGTTTCAATATTGAAATTTGAACTTCAGCTGTCTTATGGTAATGAACTCATGAATCAGCATCATTTGTATTGATATACAAAGAAATGTCAATAGAAAAACACAAAATGCAGCTAGTTTGCTGTCATTCCATCTTCAGTTTGAAGTGATTGTGTTAGCTGTGTAGTTGGCTATCTCTTCTGAACAGTTGCTTGGCGAGAGAGGAAATGTTCTATGCCAGGCGAAATTCGCTCATTAGCTCATTGTTATGGATGTATCCTAAAACAATTACAAGAAAACAGCTTAAACAAATGCAAATGCAACTACTTTGCTGTTATTCTGGCTTCACTGTTTGACATGACTGTATTAGTCAAAGTTGGCTAGCTAGCAAGCAAGGGAGAACAACGTTGCCAGCCATCATGACAACGGAACACTTAGAATGTACGACTGGGTCGTGTCCATAGATTTAGAATAAAAAGACGTAACGACCAACTGGCTTGGATAGCAACCCTAGATTTGTGTCGGGACTATATCTCGAGGAAGGTTGAAATAGAATGAATAATTTCATCAAAATAAAGTTTTTAATGAAAATATGTCAATAATTATTTGAATATGTTCGTAACCCGTTGTATAAAAGTGATAATGCTCTTTATTCACACATGGCTTTATGTCAATTAAGTGATAATCCCCTCGAACCTGGTGTTTGTCGGATATATTGGTACAGTTTGTCGGCCCGAGACGAATACCCATGCAAATATATCCTCCAAACACCAGCTTCTTGGGCATTATCACTTAATTGAGATAAAGCCAGGCGTGAAGAAAGATATTCCCGTACTTAATTTATATAGTGCACTCGACTCACTGAGACAGTGTTAGGTTCTAATTCTCAGAGTAAAAAACTCTACGGACACTATGAAAGCTTAACCAAGTTTAATTTCCCAGAGGATCAATACAGCTGCATTAGACAACAACATTTCACACAAGCACTGTTATTTAACCCTTCCTCCTGAGTCTCCTCCTACACATCTGTACAAACATTGTTCTTTACTGCTAGGCAGGACACTAAGTGATACGGGCAATAAACTTTATTTCTCCCTTAATCCATGGCTCTCTCCCCTTATCAATCAATCAATCAATCAATTTTATTTTATATAGCCCTTCGTACATCAGCTAATATCTCGAAGTGCTGTACAGAAACCCAGCCTAAAACCCCAAACAGCTAGTAATGCAGGTGTAGAAGCACGGTGGCTAGGAAAAACTCCCTAGAAAGGCCAAAACCTAGGAAGAAACCTAGAGAGGAACCAGGCTATGAGGGGTGGCCAGTCCTCTTCTGGCTGTGCCGGGTGGAGATTATAACAGAACTATGCCAAGATGTTCAAAAATGTTCATAAGTGACAAGCATGGTCAAATAATAATCATGAATAATTTTCAGTTGGCTTTTCATAGCCGATCATCAAGAGTTGAAAAACAACAGGTCTGGGACAGGTGGCGGTTCCATAACCGCAGGCAGAACAGCTGAAACTGGAATAGCAGCAAGGCCAGGCGGACTGGGGACAGCAAGGAGTCACCACGGGCGGCAGTCCCGACGCATGGTCCTAGGGCCCAGGTCCTCCGAGAGAAAGAAAGAGAGAAGGAGAAAATTAGAGAGAGCCAAGATTTTCAAAATGTTCATAAATGACAAGCATGGTCAAATAATAATCAGGAATAAATCTCAGTTGGCTTTTCATAGCCGATCATTAAGAGTTGAAAACAGCAGGTCTGGGACAGGTAGGGGTTCCATAACCGCAGGCAAAACAGTTGAAACTGGAATAGCAGCAAGGCCAGGCGGACTGGGGACAGCAAGGAGTCACCACGGCCGGTAGTCCCGACGTATGGTCCTAGGGCTCAGGTCCTCCGAGAGAAAGAAAGAGAGAAGGAGAAAATTAGAGAGAGCCTGGCCCTGCTGCTATTCCAGTTTCAACTGTTCTGCCTGCGGTTATGGAACCCCTACCTGTCCCAGACCTGCTGTTTTCAACTCTTAATGATCAATGCCTGCCACATGTGATCACTTCCCTGCACTCAACACAAGGCCTTGCTGCTATTCCAGTTTCAACTGTTCTGCCTGCGGTTATGGAACCCCTACCTGTCCCAGACCTGCTGTTTTCAACTCTTAATGATCAATGCCTGCCACGTGATCACTTCCCTGCACTCAACACAAGACTGTGTCTCTTCTCCTCCCAGAGGATCCCTCCCATAGGATCCCTAATGGCTAACAATAACATATCCTGACATAATGTAAACGTTATACATTACCCTCTCTCCCTCAGTGACATGAATAAGTATATTTCATATTCTCAGAACCCAACACAGTTATTTAGTTCCAGTAACTTGAGTCTTGAACAAACTGAGTGAGTCATGAATACTCCTTTATCGTCTTCTCTGTTTCAGTAGGTAGTTAATGTGTCCCTGGTTTCCCTCTCTCAGACGACGGCAAGCTATCCCTGGAGGAGTTCCAGTCACACTTTGCCGACGGTATCCTCACCCCAGAGCAGATGCAGGAGCTGTTCTACTCAATTGACAGGCAGCAGACTGAGTGAGTGCGTCTTATTTGCCTCTGGGAATCCTCTTCAGTCGCCATCTGTAACTGCCACACAGGCAGGACGTCTACACTTCAAAGAGGATGTGTCAATATTTCATCAAGGGAGCATATAATCTGTACCCACTGGGCACAAGAAATGTCAACCTGTCGTTGGATTTAGGTTAAAAGTTGAGGACTTTTTGCAAATCCAATCAGTTTTCCACGTTGACTCAATGTCACCACATTTAATTATTTTGTTAAAATGACGTTTTGTTATATTTCATTCTTCTGTGATGTATATAAAGTGTGATATTGGGGTCCAATCTCAAAATTGAATACATTTCAACTCTATATCTGGCATGGTATAGGTGTCTTCTTTGTTTACGCCCATAACCATGTGTGTGAAGTGTATACTTTTGTTTCAAAGTAGATTTGTTTTAGACTACCAAGAAATACCTTGTGTGATCCTGATTTAGCCCACTACAGTAAAAGGTTAAAGCGGTTTGATGAGACTTTTGGTCTTCCCTGATTCCATTAATGTTTTTGTCATCTTCTTCCTCTCAATTTTCCTACCTCTCAGCAACCTAGACACAGACAAACTCTCAGGTATTTCCCTCTGACTCTTCTCTGTTTTTATTGACTCTGTGCTGTCAAAATGCTCTCTCAAGCCCTTTACCATAATCTAATCCCGTCTTTTACTGGATTTTAAATTACAAAGGCCTATGTGTATTCAATATTGTACCTGACAGCTCTTTGTATATCCACCCCCAGAATACTTCTCTCCCCACCTGGGGGAATATCTGAACGTCCTTTCTGCTCTGGAGAAGCTGAACGTCGCCATCCTGAAGGCCATGGACAAAACTAAAGAGGTTTGTGGCCAATACAGTACAGCATGTTTAAAGGGATAGTTCAGTAAAATGACATATTTAGATATGTGTTTCCTTACCTTGAAAATAGTCTATGAACAAAGTGTGACTGAGATCCACACTTTGCTTTTGTTAAACTAGCCACTGCCAATAAACGCTAATATTGCTGAACTATCTCTTTAAAATGAAAATCAACTGTCTGGGATTCTTAACTGCACCTCTCATTTGCAGAACTGCAGAATCATTTGGTAAAAGGAACTCACTTGACCATCTCTTTCCATTACATTTCGCTGTTGTTACCGTTCGCCATTACATATGTTTCAAGCAACATATTTGTTGATGTCTACTGAGAATAAAGTGAGCAGCAAGATAATAGCCAGTTGGTCCGCCTTTATCCGCGTATGACAATTAGAAAAAATCTAACCACCCCTTTTCCCCAGTAAGATTTTGGATAGGCTTTTGTTACCTTTTGAAGCGTCTGAGATTTCTCAGCTGTGACAGTGATATGACAGTATGGAAAGTGGATTTGCACAACTGGGTCCTCTTCCTCTTTCACACTGATGCTGCATTTTAAAACAACGGGCTGTAACCTGCAGGGACCCTTCCCTAACACTTGAGCTTCAACCATGACACAAGGTCAGGTATTTTTATTGTGAACTGTGGTGTCTGTATGAGGACCAACATATCTCTAGTTGGACAGGTGCTGTAAATACAGAAGTTCTTAAAGCAGAATCCCCTCCAAACCCAGCAAAGAACTTCTGGTTGGTAATTTCTGGCCTATCTTGGGTCACACCCTTTAGTTAGCATTTCAAGAGTTTAAACTACTATCAGGGTCCAAGCATGAAGTAAAGCATATAAAACCATGGCTGCGTTCTCTGTCGGGCAAAGGTGGCTGGTGACAACTTAATTGGGGAGGATGGGCTCATAGTAATAACTGGAACAGAATAAATGGAATGGTATCAAACACATCTAACACATGGTTTCCATTTCCATTCCACTCCGTCCTCCCCTCACCAGCCTCCTGGGTTAACTGGGCATTGCTTCCCAAAACTAGACATTGCTTCAAAGAATCATGCTTGGTTATGAAGAAACAAACTAAAAAGAGAATTGGTAATAATGTTTTTAAGACATGAAGCAGAACGGTGTTAATTTTGTACAATTTATAGAGGATTTCTGCTCATAGCTCATACGGAGGCAGACTGGAGCCCTGGGTGAGCTTAGTGAAATTATTGCTTTAATAAGCACTGTGTTCAGATCAACATCAAATAACCCCCCCATAAGACTTAATCGATACCACTGGGTACACTTCATCAGTCTCATCTAATTCTTGATATTGGGATCAGGCTAAGCTTTGTTGTTCTTCAATTTCAAAAATGATAAGTGAAAATGCTGTGAAAAGATTTAGGCAACTTGTGTGAACGGATACAGATGTACATTATTGATTGGTCCATGGTACAGTATGCTGTGTCTCCCCATCCCCACTTTGTGCCATTTGTGTCGGTATTGCTATAGTGACACAGCAGTGTGAATGGGTGGGTTAAGGCATTATTTCCAAAACTCAGTCCTGTCACCCCCCCCTCCCCCATGGGTGCACATTTAGTTTTTTTCCCCTAACACTACACAGCTGATTCAAATAATCAAAGCTTGATGATGAGTTGGTTATTCGAATCAGCTGTGTAGTTCTAGGGCAAAAACTAAACGTGCACCCAGTGGGGACCCCAGGACCGAGTTTGGGAAACCCTGGGTTAAGGGACAGCAATATATACAGTGCATTCGGAAAGTATTCAGACCCCTTGACTTTTTCCAATTTTTTTTATGTTACAGCCTTATTTTTTTTTTAAGTATTACAGTATATTGTTTTCCCCCCTCATCAATCTACACACAATACCCCATAATGACCAAGCAAAGCCTCAAGTCTTCTTGGGTATGACACGACAAGCTTGGCACACCTATATTTGGGGAGTTTCTCCTATTCTTCTCTGCAGATCCTCTCAAGCTCTGTCAGGATGGATGTGGAGCATCGCTGCACAGCTATTTTCAGGTCTTTCCAGAGATGTTAGATCGGGTTCAAGTCCGGGCTCTGGCTGGGCCACTCAAGGACATTCAGAGACTTGTCCGGAAGCCACTCCTGCATTACCTTGGCTATGTGCTTAGGGTCGTTGTCCTGTTGGAAGGTGAACCTTCACTCTGGAGTAGGTTTTAATCAAGTATCAAGCAGGTTTAAATCAAGGATCTCTCTGTACTTTTCTCTGTTCATCTTTCCATCGATCCTGACTAGTCTCCCAGTCCCTGCCACTGAAAACCATCCTCACAGCATGATGCTGCCACCGCCATGCTTCACCGTAGGGATGGTGGCAGGTTTCCTCCAGCGTGCCTTCGGGCAAACTCCAATTGGGCTGTCATGTACCTTTTACTGAGGAGTGGCTTCCATCTGGCCACTCTACCATATAGGCCTGATTGGTGTAAAGTGCTACAGAGATGGTTTTCCTTCTGGAATGTTCTCCCATCTCCACAAAGGAACTCTCCCCCGATTGCTCAGTTTGGCCTGGCGGCCAGCTCTAGGAAGAGTCTTGGGGACCTTCAAGATGCAGACATTTTTTGGTACACTGTCTCGGAACGCTACGGACAATTCATTCGACCTCATCGCTTGGTTTTTGCTTTGACATGCACTGTCAACTGTGGGACCAGTATAGATACAGTGGGGAGAACAAGTATTTGATACACTGCCGATTTTGCAGGTTTTCCTACTTACAAAGCATGTAGAGGTCTGTAATTTTTATCATAGGTACACTTCAACTATGAGAGACGGAATCTAAAACAAAAATCCAGAAAATCACATTGTATGATTTTTAAGTAATTAATTTGCATTTTATTGCATGACATAAGTATTTGATACATCAGAAAAGCAGAACTTAATATTTGGTACAGAAACCTTTGTTTGCAATTACAGAGATCATACGTTTCCTGTAGTTCTTGACTAGGTTTGCACACACTGCAGCAGGGATTTTGGCCCACTCCTCCCTACAGATCTTCTCCAGATCTTTCAGGTTTCGGGGCTGTCGCTGGGCAATACGGACTTTCAGCTCCCTCCAAAGATTTTCTATTGGGTTCAGGTCTGGAGACTGGCTAGGCCACTCCAGGACCTTGAGATGCTTCTTACGGAGCCACTCCTTAGTTGCCATGGCTGTGTGCTTCGTGTCGTTGTCATGCTGGAAGACCCAGCCACGACCCATCTTCAATGCTCTTACTGAGGGAAGGAGGTTGTTGGCCAAGATCTCGCGATACATGGCCCCATCCATCCTCCCCTCAATACGGTGCAGTCGTCCTGTCCCCTTTGCAGAAAAGCATCCCCAAAGAATGATGTTTCCACCTCCATGCTTCACGGTTGGGATGGTGTTCTTGGGGTTGTACTCATACTTCTTCTTCCTCCAAACACGGCGAGTGGAGTTAGACCAAAAAGCTCTATTTTTGTCTCATCAGACCACATGACCTTCTCCCATTCCTCCTCTGGATCATCCAGATGGTCATTGGCAAACTTCAGACGGGCCTGGACATGCACTGGCTTAAGCAGGGGGACCTTGCGTGCGCTGCAGGATTTTAATCCATGACGGCGTAGTGTGTTACTAATGGTTTTCTTTGAGACTGTGGTCCCAGCTCTCTTCAGGTCATTGACCAGGTCCTGCCGTGTAGTTCTGGGCTGATCCCTCACCTTCCTCATGATCATTGATGCCCCACGAGGTGAAATCTTGCATGGAGCCCCAGACCGAGGGTGATTGACCGTCATCTTGAACTTCTTCCATTTTCTAATAATTGCGCCAAGTTGTTTCCTTCTCACCAAGCTGCTTGCCTATTGTCCTGTAGCCCATCCCAGCCTTGTGCAGGTCTACAATTTTATCCCTGATGTCCTTACACAGCTCTCTGGTCTTGGCTATTGTGGAGAGGTTGGAATCTGTTTGATTGAGTGTGTGGACAGGTGTCTTTTATACAGGTAACGAGTTCAAACAGGTGCAGTTAATACAGGTAATGAGTGGAGAACAGGAGGGCTTCTTAAAGAAAAACTAACAGGTCTGTGAGAGCCGGAATTCTTACTGGTTGGTAGGTGATCAAATACTTATGTCATGCAATAAAATGCAAATTAATTATTTAAAAATCATACAATGTGATTTTCTGGATTTTTGAGAGATTCTGTCTCTCACAGTTGAAGTGTACCTATGATAAAAATGACAGACCTCTACATGCTTTGTAAGTAGGAAAACCTGCAAAATCGGCAGTGTATCAAATACTTGTTCTCCCCACTGTAGGTGTGTGCTTTTCCAAACCATGTCCAATCAATTGAATTTACTACACGTTGACTATAATAAAATTGTAGAAAGGTGCTTCAACAAAGTACTGAGTAAAGGGTCTGAAAACTTATGGAAATGTGATATTTCTGTTTTTATTTTTTCCAAAGGTGCTTCCACAAAGTACTGAGTAAAGGTTCTGAATATTTATGTTAATGTAATATTTATATTTTTTTATTCGGAATACATTTGCAAACATTTCTAAAAACCTGTTTTTGCTTTGTCATTATGGGATATTGTGTGTAGATTGATGAGGAAAATGTTTGATTTAATCCATTTTAGAATAAGGCTGTAACATAATAAAATCTGGAAAAAGGGAAGGGGTCTGAATACTTTCTGAATGCACGGTATTTGGGCTATGTAATGGGTTTGAGGGATGTGACCATGGTAACAACACACACACACACACACACACACACACACACACACACACACACACACACACACACACACACACACACACACACACACACACACACACACACACACACACACACACACACACACACACACCAGATAAAGATTGTGATCTCAACTGTGAACGGAGAATGACGTGAAAATAACCAAAGCTGACATGAACCCCCCCAGCACTCCTACTGTCTGACGTCAAACATACTCTAGAGATAGTAGAACTGCACCAGAGCTACAAAGCTGTTTATCGTTTCTTTCTCTCCCTCTCTCTATCTACCTCTTTCTCCCTCCACCCCTCCCTATATATCTCTCTCCCTATCTCGTTCACCCTCCCTACCCCTACCTTTCCCCATCTATCCCTCTTTCTCTCTATGTAGCTATTTCTTTCTCCCACCCTCCCTATCTTCCCTCTCTCTCTCTCTCTCTCTCTCACACACAGTCCCCCTTTGCCTTTTCCATTCCGTCATTATTCTGCCCAATGTCTGTTTTGACTCACTGCAAGGAGAAGCTATTGCCTTGAGGGCTGTACTGGGATCAACTTTGCCTTTCCCCAGTCTTAGCTTGACTGACTTCAGGACAAACCCTATCAACACTCCTCTTTATGTCTCAGTACTAGTTAATATGTCTCTTCTTGGAACACTAAAGTGGGGGTGAACACTAAAGTGTGTCTCTACAGCCATGGTGTTGATAACATTCAATCAAATGCTTTCCACAGCGCTGGTCCCATATTCTCAGAGTAGAAATGCTGATTTATCAGGTCCCGCCTATCCATACAATCGTATTCAGTATGATCTAAAAGGTAAAACTGGTCCTACATTATATCAGCAATCCTATTAGGAGACACAGAATGTATTTTACAGATCTTATAGAAAGAGCAACATGTATTATATCCATGTGGAGTTACAACTGAATACTGTAGAATTATTTTCTTTCTTTCAGTGCAGTGCTGAGATAAGAAGATAAAAATAATAAATCACCCATTTTCAACAGAACATCTGCAACTCTGAGAGAAAGAGAGATGAAGTAAAACATTTAAAATTCTTCCTTACTCCTGAAGTGTACAGGATGCTGGGAGGGAGAAAGAAAACATTGGAAAGGAATTGGAATGGGAAAGGGGGATACCTAGTCAATTGTACAACTGAATGCATTCAGAATAGGGAAGGGAGAGATACAAAAAGAAATTCTCCATAGGTTGCAACTTTCCAAAACACAGCACACATTCAAGGCACTGCACACTCAATTTCGATAATTCCATTTCATAGCGCCATGGGGCATTTTCAGTACCTACAAAAATAAAACCAATAGAATCATACAGAGATCGGTGAGAACACAGCAGGCTTTCTCAGCTAGTGAAGTGATAAAAAACATAACAGTATAATGAACAATATTTTTACGATGTTACTTGTCACACACCGTTACACATGACACCTGGCACCCTGTAATATGTCCACATTAAGCACATTTAAGATCAATTTAGCTCATTTTTGGTGTGTGAAATTCCTCAAAAAAGGACACAGGCTGGGATTCGAGTAAGTGCCGATAGTAGATTTCCAGATAGTGCTGTCAGAAGTGAATGCAAAATAATGTATTCAAGGTTAAAAATTGTAAAGTTTGCAATTTCCACTTTGTCAGACTTGATTTGCCCTGATGAAAAATGTATCAATCCATACAAAAAAATTATTGAAATGTCCTGTTGCTGCAGGACTATTTTCCTGCTGTAGCAAACTGGCTCAAATTAAGATCCGACATCTGTATATATACAGTACCAGTCAAAAGTTTGGACACACCTATTCATTCCAGGGTTTTTCTTTATTTTTGACTATTTTCTACATTGTAGAAAAGTAGTGAAGACATCAAAACTATGAAATAACACATATGTAATCATGTAGTAACCAAAAAAATGTTAAACAAATCAAAATATATTTTAGATTCTTCAAAGTAGCCACCCTTTGTATTCATACCCCTTGACTCAGTGGTTCCCAAACTTTTTATAGTCCCGTACCCCTTCAAACATTCAACCTCTAGCTGCTACCCCCTCTAGCACCAGGGTCAGCGCACTCTCAAATGTTGTTTTTTTGCCATCATTGTAAGCCTGCCACACACACACTATACGATACATTTATTAAACATAAGAATGAGTGTGAGTTTTTGTCACAACCCGGCTCATGGGAAGTGACAAAGAGCTCTTATAGGACCAGGGCATAAATAATATAATAATATTCAATAATTTTGCTCTTTTTAGCCATCTTACATATAAAACTGTATTTGTTAATTGTGAATAACTCACCACAGGTTAATGAGAAGGGTGTGCTTTAAAGGATGCACATAACTCTGCAATGTTGGGTTGTATTGGAGAGAGTCTGCCTATATTTAGTTTTCATGCTAGTGAGGGCCGAGAATCCACTCTCACATCGGTACGTGGTTGCAAAGGGCATCAGTGTCTTAACAGCGCGATTTGTCAAGGCAGGATACTCTGAGCGCAGCCTAATCCAGAAATCTGGCAGTGATTACATCTTTGAGTCGTCTTCAACTTGTCTGTATCAGCTTTGCACATCTGGATTTGGGGATTTTCTCCCATTCTTCCTTGCAGATTTTCTCAAGCTCTGTTAAGTTAGATGGGGATCGGCGGTGAACAGCAATCTTTAAATCTTTCCACAGATTTTCAATGGGATTCAATTCTGGGCTTTGACTGGGCCATTCAAGGACTTTCACATTCTTGTTCTGAAACCATTTCAGCGTTGTTTTGGCTGTATGCTTGAGGTTATTGTCCAGTTTGAATGTAAATCTTCACCCCAGTCTAAGGTCATTTGCACTCTGAAGCAGGTTCTCATTAAGGATTTGCCTGTATTTGGCTCCATTCATTATTCCCTCTATCCTTACCAGTCTCCCAGTCCCTGCCACTGAAAAGCATCCCCATAGCATGAAGCTGCCACCACCATTCCTCATGGTAGGGATGGTGTTAGACGGGTGTTGAGCTGTGCCTGGTTTTCTCAGGCCTTTCTCAGGCATTCAGGCCAAACAGTTACATTTTACCACATAATCTTTTGCCTTATGCTCAGTCTTTCACATGCATTTTTGCAAACTCCAGGCGTGCTATCATGTGCCTTTTTCTCAGGAGTAGCTTCTGTCTGGCCACTCTCCCATAAAGCCCAGATTGGTCAAGTGCTGTAGAGACTGTTGTCCTCCTGGCAGGTTCTCCAATCTTAGTCAAACAATTTTCAGAGAGGTCAGAGGGCCAGCTCTAGGCAGAGACTGGGTAGTTCCATATTTTTTCAATTTCCCAGTGGTGGAGACGACTGTGCTTTTGGAAATATTCAACGCAGTAGAAATTGTTTTATACACCTCATCACAATTCTATCTCGGAGATCTACAGACATTTCCTTGGACTTGGTATGGTATAGTTTCTGCTCTGACATGCACTGTCAACTGTGGGACCTTACATACAGTGCATTTGGAAAGTATTCAGATCCCTTAAATTTTTCCACATTTTGTTACGTTACAGCCTTATTCTAAAATGTATTAAATAAATGATTTTCCTCATCAATCTACACCATAAGGACAAAGCAAAAACAGGTTTTTAGAAATGTATGCAAAAAAAGGTATTTACATAAGTATTCAGACTCTTTGCTATGAGACTCGAAATTGAGCTCAGGCGCATGCTATTTCCATTGACCATCCTTGAGATGTTTCTACGTCTTGATTGTAGTCCACTTGTGGTAAATTCAATTGATTGGACATGATTTGGAAAGGCACACACCTGTCTATATAAGGTCCCACAGTTGACAGTGCATGTCAGAGCAAAAACCAAGCCATGAAGTCGATGGAATGTCCGTAGAGGTCGGAGACAGAATTGTTTTGATGCACAGATTTGGGGAAGGGTTGCAACAAATTTCTGCAGCATTGAAGGTCCCCAAGAAGTGGCTTCCATCAGTGGCTTCCATCATTCTTAAATGGAAGAAGTTTGGAACCACCAAGACTCTTCCTAGAGCTGGCCGCCCGGCCAAACTGAGCAATTGGGGAGAAGGGCCTTCATCAGGGAGGTGACCAAGAACCAATGGTCACTCTGAAAGAGTTCCTCTGTACTGATGGGAGAACCTTCCAGAAGGACACCCATATCTGCAGCACTCCACCAATCAGGCCTTTATGGTAGAGTGTCCAGACGGATGCCACTCCTCAGTAAAAGGCACATGACAACTCACTTGGAGTTTGCCAAAAGCCACCTAAACGGCTCTCAGACCATGAGAAACAAGATTCTCTGGTCTGATGAAACCAGGATTGAACTCTGGCCTGAATGGCAAGTGTCACGTCTGGGGGAAACCTGGCACCATCCCTAAGGTGAAGCATGGTGGTGGCAGCATCATACTGTGGGGATGTTTTTCAGCGGCAGGGACTGGGAGACAAGTCAGGATCGAGGGAAAGATGAATGGAGCAAAGTACAAAGAGATCCTTGATGAAAACCTACTCCAGAGCACTCAGGACCTAAGACTGGGGTCGAAGGTTCACCTTCCAACAGGACAACGACCCTAAGCACCGCAGAAGTGGCTTCGGGACAAGTCTCTGAATGTCCTTGAGTGGTCCAGCCAGAGCCCGTTCTTGAACCCGAACTAACATTTCTTGAGAGACCTGAAAAAAGCTGTGCAGTGACGCTACCCATCCAACAGAGCTTGAGAAAATCTGCAAGGAAGAATGTGTATATATTTATTATTATTATTAATAATAATTGAAATTACCATTGAATAGGATTTGTTTCATTGAAGCTTTCTTCCCACTCTACCTCCTCCCCTCACCCCCTCCCTGTACAGGAGTACCAGGGCTCGTCGGTGTTGGGACAGTTTGTGACACGTTTCCTTCTGCGAGAGACCAACACCCAGCTGCAGTCCCTGCAGTCATCATTAGACTGCGCTATGGAGGCCGTGGATGAGCAGAGCTGCACTGGCAGGTAGAGTAGCACCGCAATGACTATCTATGATACTGGCCGTTCTCCCTTAATCACTATCTACTGTATCTATCTACTATCTACTGCTACTGTATTTCAGTTAGTAAAGTCAAATCAAATCAAATTTATTTATCAGCTTACATCAGCTGATGTCACAAAGTGCTGTACAGAAACCCAGCCTAAAACCCCAAACAGCAAGCAATGCAGGTGTAGAAGCACGGCGCAAGCTTTGGAGTTAGCAACTCCAGAATTTTTTTGTCTGTAAAGCTAATTATGCGAGAAATGGAAATGGAAATGCTTTTATGTGCAAATATTGATATAATAACCATAATTTTAATTTCCTCCCACACAAAGTATGCAGTTTAGGCTACAGATTAAATAAATTATGAACTTCAAAGGGTGCTGAAACTGCACAGTGATGAGCTTGATGCTCCTTTCCAATAAGATATTGAGGGTCTTATTCTGGTGACGTGATGATCAACGTTTGGCTGCCGTTTGATAAATAAAAATAATCTTGCTCTTTTGTCCATAATATTCTCATCATGTATGCTCTACCCGCACTGTATCGGCGAGCTGTTGGCACGTGCCAAGACCAGAGTGGGCACATTCGCTATATAATGCAACTTTTGTTGTGACAAAACCATCATTAGAGTTGAAAATGCATTGGAAACCCATTTAACTTGTATTTTTTATTTGGTACATGGGAATTTAACCGCAAAACTTATTATGTGCACTACGTCATCACACACAGCCTTTTATCCGACCCAAGTCAATTTGATGGAAATACATATCTGGTAGGAAAATGTGCATATTGTTTTTATGCAGATTTGTTAATATTCGCATGAAAATCTGTCGCCAATTGGATAGTAACCTAGCTAGTAACAATGATAAGGATGATACTGCTGTTGATGATGATAACAATGTTGTTGTTGTTTCGGGTGACGTTGATGATGATTGTGTCCACTGCAGGAAGATGATAAAGAAGCCAGAGGATCTTTCCCTCCAGAAAATCGCCAAACGCCCAGGCCGTCGCATCCAAAAGAACCTGTGTCTCTCCCCCACAGACCCTTACTCTGGCATGCTCACTACAGGTACACACTGACACCTGTGTTTTGCCTCATTCTAAGGGTCTGTTTCAATTAAAAGGTAGCAACATGTCTTTGATTGCAATTACGCATATGGCCTTTAGGCCTATGGCAATTTAGGAAAATATATTTAGTGCCGTTTTGAAATATGAAATTGTACGATTGAATTGTTTGCCACATTGACCAAAGGTGAGTTCCCCGCAAACATAAAGATCACCTTCAGCTCTTAGAGCATCTTAAGTGCATTGGTAGGCATTGGACAAACAATGAACTTATTGGTTAAGATTATCTTCATTTTTGGGGGAAATTCACCTCGGATCAGTTATTTTTCACTTCACGGCACAAGCCATGTGTGTAGTGGTGATCGGACATTCTGTTTCCTTGGTTAAGGTGTCAGTGTGGAGCCAGACAACCACCACTGGAGCTCCCAGGTCAACCGCCTGCAGCAGCTTATAGACAAGCTGGAGTATGAGGTATGAGGTTGAGTGGTTAGCTGGAGTATGTGATACAAAGTTCACTATTTGTTAGCTGGAGTATGGGGAAGGAAGTTCACTATTCGTTAGCTGGAGTATGGGGATAAAGTTCACTATTTGTTAGCTGGGGTATGGGGTACGAAGTTCACTATTTGTTAGCTGGAGTATGGGGTACGAAGTTCACTATTTGTTAGCTGGAGTATGGGGTACGAAGTTCACTATTTGTTAGCTGGAGTATGAGGAACAATATTCAGGAGGCCGTGTAAGGGCTATTTGACATAGAAGGAGAGTGATGGAGTGCTGCATCAGTTGACCTGGCCTCCACAATCACCCGACCTCAACCCAATTGAGATGGTTTGGGATGAGTTGGACCGCAGAGTGAAGGAAAAGCAGCCAACAAGTGCTCAGCATATGTGGGAACTCCTTCAAGACTGTAGAATGTAGAAAATAGTACAAATAAAGAAAAACCCTTGAATCATTCAAGGGTTTTTCTTTATTTTTACTATTTTCTCCATTGTAGAATAAGGCTGTTTAATAAGGCTGTTATCCAGAGGCAAACAAATCATCGGCCAGAGCGTCAAGTGTGCGCTCTGAACGCAAGGAGATGGGTGAGGCTAAAGCTCAATAGGGTGTGAACGATGCTGAATGGGTGTAGACAAAGAAGAGCTCTCTCACCGAAACACTAAAATGCCATGTTCTCAAAAGTGAGTTTACAAGTTTATCAACTTTCAAAGCAGAATTACATTCCCATTGTTCCTAAAATGCAGTGTATAACATACCATTTTGTAGCCTTTACTTTTATCCAATGTAAAAAACAGAAATTCTAATTTCGCTACGTCAGACCGAATCCATGGTGTGAGTCACAAATTAACAGCCAAGCTGTCATCAAGGCAAAGGGTGGCTACTTTGAAGAATCTCAAATATAAAATATATTTAACACTTTTTGGTTACTACATGATTCGATATGTGTTATTTCATAGTTTTGAAGTCTTCACTATTATTCTACAATGTAAAAAATAGTTAAATTAAAGAAAAACCTTGAATGAGTAGGTGTGTCCAAACTTTTGACTGGTACTGTATATATATATATATATATATATATTTTTTTTTATAATTATTTGATTAAATATTGAATTTGGCCTTTACTAATATAGTGAAATAGAAACACACTGAATAACACATTCATTCATAAATGGCAAAAAAAGACAATAAAAAAATAAACCACAAGGAATGAGGTTTTGACGTGTCTGTCCTCTGTCTGAGAGATATAGCTCATGAAATATTTTTGTTTTTTGGACACATTTTAACCCCTTATATTTGATGGCACCAAACTACCTCCATACTTCCATTCATTTGTATGGGTTACCTTCAGACGAGTCCCGTGACACTTGTGCAAAAAGGAGAACACCTTCTTGTTCGTGAGAGTCTCACTGCATTGCAGTGCTAGAGGCATCACTACAGACCCGGGTTTGATCCAGGGCTGTATCACAACCGGCCGTGATCGGGAGTCCCATAGGGCGGTGCACAATTGACCCAGCGTCATCCGGGTTAGGGGAGTGTTTGGCTGGGATAGGCCATCATTGTAAATAAGAATTTGTTCTTAACTGACTTGCCTAGATAAATAAATAAACATTAAAAATACATGTTTCCATAGAGTGGTTATCATTTTTTGTCATGGTCTGACAAACACCACTGTAGCTCGGCTACCTTCCATCGCAGATGCGGAAGACCGACATAGGCGGAGGGGTGGATTGAGATGCAGCCCATGCAAAAAATATATCTCTAGCTTAAACTGATGGATTTTGATGTGGATTTTTTTATTATGTTACTTAGACTGACACACAATAGACTTAATGATTTTTTAACTGTTTGTCGCAAGTAAAATCTCTGGGTGGCGAGTTGATACAATTCCATGTCTGGAAGGTTAAACCACCCTCAGACTTAGGAAAATGTAAAACCTTCCTTTTTATTCTATGACTTTTATTTGCCCATATAAAGTCTGTTATGACTAAGTATACTTTTTTAAAGAATGTCTTCGGTGAGGTAGTTGGTAATATCGAGAATAAATATAACAACTTTGAAAGCCATGCCATTCTGAAGAGGTTTATTCTACCTGTACGATTTATGGGCAGATTGTTCCATTTAATTAGATCTTCATATTGTTCAGTAATGGGATACAGTTATCTTTATGTTTGTAACTTATTAACTATCTTAAATATTTTATATTTTTGTGGTCCACTTTAAAGGATTGCTGAAGATCATGAGTTATTATTTTAATTTTTCCTCTTGCCATTATTGTATGTTAATTGTATATCCTGAGATTTCTGAGTATTCTGAAAACATTTTTAGCAAGGTTCAGTGGTCGTTAGCTGGAGTATGAGTACAAGGTTAAGTTGTTATACATAGATTATTCCATTTAGTCTTATTGATGTGTTGTGAGTCTCTATTCAAACACTACTGTCTCTGATCAGTGCCCACTGACTCATTTATGCTAAGTCGACAATTAGCTTAAGTCACAACATTATCCCTCCTGCTGGGAAGTACTAATATTTGACAGACAATGACAACCAGCTAAAGTGCTCACTGCCAAATTCTCATCTTATTACCCAAGCTCTCAAAGCTCAATTCAACCTGCTAAAGGCCGATACAAGCTTCACTCCGTACAAGTAAGCGCCTGTGCGCTTGGGCGGTCCATGCATTTCTAGACCCCCAAATAGCAACAATCACAAGGCTATATAGCAGCGATTTTCTTGTTGTCTTCCTATTTGTGGTAAAAGCGAAGAATCATGTTGAAAACATCATCACCACTGTTACCTAATTTCAAATAACCAATTGCATATTTGAGTAAATGCTGCATGTATGACATTTTAGGTTTGTTTGACATTACCTTGTTTTATGCCTGCCAGTTGGCTGTAGACTACTCGACTAGCAGCTTGCTAAAATGTGTCCAAAAAACAAAAATATTTCATGAGCTATATCTCTCAGACATAGGACAGACACGTCACAACCTCATTCCTTGTGGTTTATTTTTTTATTGTCTTTTTTTGCCATTTATGAATGAATGTGTTATTCAGTGCGTTTCTATTTCACTATATTAGTAAAGGCCAAATTCAATATTTAATCAAATAACTGTAAAAAAAAAAATATATATACAGTGGGGAGAACAAGTATTTGATACACTGCCTATTTTGCAGGTTTTCCTACTTACAAAGCATGTAGAGGTCTGTAATTTTTATCATAGGTACACTTCAACTGTGAGAGACGGAATTTAAAACAAAAATCCAGAAAATCACATTGTATGATTTTTAAGTAATTAATTCGCATTTTATTGCATGACATAAGTATTTGATCACCTACCAACCAGTAAGAATTCCGGCTCTCACAGACCTGTTAGTTTTTCTTTAAGAAGCCCTCCTGTTCTCCACTCATTACCTGTATTAACTGCACCTGTTTGAACTCGTTACCTGTATAAAAGACACCTGTCCACCCACTCAATCAAACAGACTCCAACCTCTCCACAATGGCCAAGACCAGAGAGCTGTGTAAGGACATCAGGGATAAAATTGTAGACCTGCACAAGGCTGGGATGGGCTACAGGACAATAGGTAAGCAGCTTGGTGAGAAGGCAACAACTGTTGGCGCAATTATTAGAAAATGGAAGAAGTTCAAGATGACGGTCAATCACCCTCGGTCTGGGGCTCCATGCAAGATCTCACCTCGTGGGGCATCAATGATCATGAGGAAGGTGAGGGATCAGCCCAGAACTACACGGCAGGACCTGGTCAATGACCTGAAGAGAGCTGGGACCACAGTCTCAAAGAAAACCATTAGTAACACACTACGCCGTCATAGATTAAAATCCTGCAGCGCACGCAAGGTCCCCCTGCTCAAGCCAGCGCATGTCCAGGCCCGTCTGAAGTTTGCCAATGACCATCTGGATGATCCAGAGGAGGAATTGGAGAAGGTCATGTGGTCTGATGAGACAAAAATAGAGCTTTTTGGTCTAAACTCCACTCGCCGTGTTTGGAGGAAGAAGAAGGATTAGTACAACCCCAAGAACACCATCCTAACCGTGAAGCTTGGAGGTGGAAACATCATTCTTTGGGGATGTTTTTCTGCAAAGGGGACAGGACGACTGCACCGTATTGAGGGGAGGATGGATGGGGCCATGCATCGCGAGATCTTGGCCAACAACCTCCTTCCCTCAGTAAGAGCATTGAAGATAGGTCGTGGCTGGGTCTTCCAGCATGACAACGACCCGAAACACACAGCCAGGGCAACTAAGGAGTGGCTCCGTAAGAAGCATCTCAAGGTCCTGGAGTGGCCTTGCCAGTCTCCAGACCTGAACCCAATAGAAAATCTTTGGAGGGAGCTGAAAGTCCGTATTGCCCAGCGACAGCCCCGAAACCTGAAGGATCTGGAGAAGGTCTGTATGGAGGAGTGGGCCAAAATCCCTGCTGCAGTGTGTGCAAACCTGGTCAAGAACTACAGGAAACGTATGATCTCTGTAATTGCAAACAAAGGTTTCTGTACCAAATATTAAGTTCTGCTTTTCTGATGTATCAAATACTTATGTCATGCAATAAAATGCAAATTAATTACTTAAAAATCATACAATGTGATTTTCTGGATTTTTGTTTTAGATTCCGTCTCTCACAGTTGAAGTGTACCTGTGATAAAAATTACAGACCTCTACATGCTTTGTAAGTAGGAAAACCTGCAAAATCGGCAGTGTATCAAATACTTGTTCTCCCCACTGTATATACAGTGGGGAGAACAAGTATTTGATACACTGCCGATTTTGCAGGTTTTCCTACTTACAAAGCATGTAGAGGTCTGTAATTTTTATCATAGGTACACTTCAACTATGAGAGACGGAATCTAAAACAAAAATCCAGAAAATCACATTGTATGATTTTTAAGTAATTAATTTGCATTTTATTGCATGACATAAGTATTTGATACATCAGAAAAGCAGAACTTAATATTTGGTACAGAAACCTTTGTTTGCAATTACAGAGATCATACGTTTCCTGTAGTTCTTGACTAGGTTTGCACACACTGCAGCAGGGATTTTGGCCCACTCCTCCCTACAGATCTTCTCCAGATCCTTCAGGTTTCGGGGCTGTCGCTGGGCAATACGGACTTTCAGCTCCCTCCAAAGATTTTCTATTGGGTTCAGGTCTGGAGACTGGCTAGGCCACTCCAGGACCTTGAGATGCTTCTTACGGAGCCACTCCTTAGTTGCCATGGCTGTGTGCTTCGTGTCGTTGTCATGCTGGAAGACCCAGCCACGACCCATCTTCAATGCTCTTACTGAGGGAAGGAGGTTGTTGGCCAAGATCTCGCGATACATGGCCCCATCCATCCTCCCCTCAATACGGTGCAGTCGTCCTGTCCCCTTTGCAGAAAAGCATCCCCAAAGAATGATGTTTCCACCTCCATGCTTCACGGTTGGGATGGTGTTCTTGGGGTTGTACTCATACTTCTTCTTCCTCCAAACACGGCGAGTGGAGTTAGACCAAAAAGCTCTATTTTTGTCTCATCAGACCACATGACCTTCTCCCATTCCTCCTCTGGATCATCCAGATGGTCATTGGCAAACTTCAGACGGGCCTGGACATGCACTGGCTTAAGCAGGGGGACCTTGCGTGCGCTGCAGGATTTTAATCCATGACGGCGTAGTGTGTTACTAATGGTTTTCTTTGAGACTGTGGTCCCAGCTCTCTTCAGGTCATTGACCAGGTCCTGCCGTGTAGTTCTGGGCTGATCCCTCACCTTCCTCATGATCATTGATGCCCCACGAGGTGAAATCTTGCATGGAGCCCCAGACCGAGGGTGATTGACCGTCATCTTGAACTTCTTCCATTTTCTAATAATTGTGCCAACAGTTGTTGCCTTCTCACCAAGCTGCTTGGCTATTGTCCTGTAGCCCATCCCAGCCTTGTACAGGTCTACAATTTATCCCTGATGTCCTTACACAGCTCTCTGGTCTTGGCCATTGTGGAGAGGTTGGAGTCTGTTTGATTGAGTGTGTGGACAGGTGTCTTTTATACAGGTAACGAGTTCAAACAGGTGCAGTTAATACAGGTAATGAGTGGAGAACAGGAGGGCTTCTTAAAGAAAAACTAACAGGTCTGTGAGAGCCGGAATTCTTACTGGTTGGTAGGTGATCAAATACTTATGTCATGCAATAAAATGCAAATTAATTACTTAAAAATCATACAATGTGATTTTCTGGATTTTTGTTTTAGATTCCGTCTCTCACAGTTGAAGTGTACCTATGATAAAAATGACAGACCTCTACATGCTTTGTAAGTAGGAAAACCTGCAAAATCGGCAGTGTATCAAATACTTGTTCTCCCCACTGTATATACAACCCGGGTCTGTAGTGATGCCTCTAGCACTGCGATGCAGTGAGACTCTCACGAACAAGAAGGTGTTCTCCTTTTTGCACAAGTGTCACGGGACTCGTCTGAAGGTAACCCATACAAATGAATGGAAGTATGGAGGTAGTTTTGTGCCATCAAATATAAGGGGCTAAAGCCTCTTAAGGATCCGCCCCTTTTTTTCAATTGTCGCTTAAAATGACATACCCAAATCTAACTGCCTGTAGCTCAGGACCTGAAGCAAGGATATGCATAGTCGTGATACCTTTTGAAAGAGAACACTTTGATATTTGTGGAAATGTTAAATTAATGTAGAATATAACACATTAAATCTGGTCAAAAATAATACAAATAAAAAAAACATGCGTTTTTTATCTTTTTTTTGTAACATCATCTTTGAAATGCAAGAGAAATGCCATAATGTCACGTTCTGACCATAGTTCTTTTGTATTTTCTTTGTTTTAGTATGGTCAGGGCATGAGTTGGGTGGGTTATCTATGTTTTGTGTTTCTATGTTGGGTTTGTCGTTTGGCCTGATATGGTTCTCAATCAGAGGCAGGTGTTAGTCATTGTCTCTTATTGGGAACCATATTTAGGTAGCCTGTTTTTGTATTGTGGTTTGTGGGTGATTGTTCCTGTTCGTGTGTTCCTATGTTCTGTGTTCACTATTTCGGGACTGTAGCGTCTTCAGTTATTTTTGTCAGTTTATTGTTTTCGTTCTTGTTGAAAAGTATTTGAATAAATATGAATACTCACCACGCTGCGTATTGGTCCGACATTTCCTACTCCTCAAATGAGGAGGACGAAGACTATCGTTACACATAATGTATTATTCCAGCCCAGGCACGATTTAGATTTTGGCCACTAGATGGCAGCAGTGTATGTGTAAAGTTTTAGACTGATTCAAGGAACCATTGTATTTCTGTTCAGAATTTTGTTTCAAGACTGCCCAAATGTGCCTAATTGGTTTATTAATACATTTTCAAGTTCATAACTGTGCACTCTCCTCAAACAATAGCATGGTATTATTTCACTGTAATAGCTACTGGAAATTGGACAGTGCAGTTTAACAAGAATTTAAGCTTTCTGCCCATATCAGATATGTCTATGTCCTGGGAAATGTTCTTGTTACTTACAACCTCATGCTAATCACATTAGCCTACGTTAGCGCAACCATCCCGCGGGGGACCCACCAATCCTGTAGAGGCTCTAGCTAGCTGGCTAAAAACATCAAGCAAGCTAGCCTTTTAGCTTCCCACATCTTCCCCATGTGAAATAACCAGATTTATAATTAAATAATATGCCCTGGCAAATATTCTTATACTTACCGGTGTAACATACCATAATTATCCCAGTTTGACATGCTGCTTCAATGTATTCGCTCCCATATCAGTTAAAAATAGAATGTCATAATTTTTGCTCATGGCTAGCAGCTGTTTTTACCGTTTCAAAATAGCCTAGAATCACATAGTTATTACTTTGAAACAAAATACATTTTGGGATGATTATAATAAGGCTACAATGTTGATTGGTTTATTGTTTAAACAGTCTGAGATTATATTTGGTTATCAAGGCAAAAGAGACTGCTTATTTGACACATAGCCTATAGATCAGATCAAGGAAGCAGGCAGGTTTGGCTCAGCTTCATTGCCTACACAACACTGCACCCATGGTAGCGTAAGGAATGATATGTTACGTTTCAATATTTGAGCAGAGAAAATCTGCGTAGCAAGCGACGTAGGAGCCGCCCATTGTACTAAAAGGAGCCGCCCATTTTGTGACGAAAAACGACATTGCAACACTGTGCTATGCTCCAAATTGTCAGTTTGCTTAGGGTCTGTTACATATATCAATCCATTTCATATCAAAGGCAATGCTCTGTGACGTACTGTTACTAGAAGTTCATACTTGAGCTAGATTTGGTCAGGCTCGTTCTGTTGTTGCAGCATTTCTTTTCATGACTGACTGAAATATTTATGCCTCCATTTGCAGAGTCCACATCTGGAACCACTCAAAGAGGACACTTTAGCCGGAACATATAACTCAGTGAGTACAATTCGGATGGCCACTATGGCTACTTCCTTTTAGATTTGGAAGAGTAAGGTTTCAATGTCTATCAAAAGGTATACCCTAGATTTCAATGACTTAACATAGTGTGATACATATACTGTATCTGTCAAACTCTATAATTCTCTGCTACAGCATTGTTAATTTGTCTTAAAAAAATACTAGAATGACAAAACCAATGAACTACTGTGGCCCTCCAGATCCCCAGTGTTGGCTGCTTTTCTCTTATCCGTGTCCCTCTAATACTTACAGTAATAGAGGGTCGTGTTTATTAGAGCATGCAACAGAGAACGAGTGTCTTATTGGACCAGACAAGGTTTTCTTCTGTCTGGTGAACAATGAACATAACCCAGATGCCACTGGCCTGAACCATTTCCCCCTCTTTCCTTCTCAACAGAACATCCTGCTGGTGCAGAGACAGATGTCTGTGAAGGACAAAGATGCAGAGGAGTTCCAGCAGGCTCTGAAGATCTACACAGACGCCACAGCCTGCCAGACTAACAATCTGCAGTAGGTCTCTCTTCTACATTGAATACATTGCCCATTGTTTTCAATTAGGATTTGACCTATTGTGAATGTAGCCGCTTTTCCTGGCTAATCACCCTAATCCTGCATATACAGTAGCTACTCTGGATTTTGTGAACACACTTTGGCTGTATTTCAATACTAAAAAGGGACTTTCTTTCCTTCATAACTATTGTTTTGGAATACTGTCAAATAGGTGACAATAGTTCAGACTTTTGTGATAAAGAGTACAGACCCTACTAAAAGGAACTATGGCACTACTACAGGAACTACAAATGTTTGTCATCAAAATGCCAATTTCATTAGCAATATACTTGTGACTTCCTTGTCCCACAGTGTGTCTGTCCAGACTCTTCCAGAGAGATCCTGCTTCATCATGTACGAGTTCTGGCAAGACCGTCTCTCCTGGATGAGGTACATCAAGTATTCTGTACACTCATAGAAAAAAAGGTGCTATCTAGAACCTAAAATAGTTATTTTCGCTGTCCCCATAGAAGAACCCTTTTTGGTTCTAGGAAGAATCATTTTGGTTCTGGGTTCAATGTAGAATCCTTTCCACATAGGGTTCTACCTGGAACCAAAAAGGGTTCTCCTATGGGGACAGCCGAAGAAACCCTTTTTTCTAAGAGTGTAGTCCCAACAGTTTCAAATTAATTGACTGAATGAAAATGGATTTGCACCCAAATATAGCCATTCAGAGTTCTTCCAAATTCAGTTTTCCTACAAAATGCCTTGATTAAGATGGGATGTTGCAATGCTGTTGGACTTAAAGACCTTCTACAAAGCCTTATTGACGGTTTGACAAAGCACTGACAGTCCAGGGCCACCCATTGACTCCTCTGTCCCCTCTCTCCATCCCTTCCTCCTACAGTTACCTGCAGTCCCCCATCAGCAAGACATTCCAGCGCTGCATCATTGACGTACTGGAGGACCCTGAAATGGTTGCCACCATGCTCCTCCCAGGTTAGTGTCATAGGGGGATGGATTTTTGGGAGTGGATGAGGTAGGGATGGGTGAAAGAAGAGATAAGGAATGGCTCTGGGACCTCAGAGGGACAAAGACTCAAACCCACTGGAGAGGATGTGGTAATGCATGCCGTTTTTTGATGTTCATACAGTATATTGTTGTCAATAGATTATAAATGTGATGCTCATACGTAAATGATCACTCTATTTATTTTGTTAATTTGTTTTTTCAGCATCTTGGTGGATTATGAATAACAACTGACAGAAGTAAAGTTCCCAATGAAACCATGATATTCAAAACAATAAGAAGAGGAGAAAGTGTTTTATTCTTAAATTTGACTGTTTCTACTGATATGCTTTGCTTCCTTTGTTTACCACAGCATACTAATGACTATTTCCTAGACAATATGCTGTGTGTTTGCTGTATTGTCATAATTTGAGATGAATTTATGCACGACTTAACTATGCCTGTTTAGTTAAATCAGTCCAAAAACATAATGCGTTAGAGAGAAAGCGTTTTGAAATATTGCAATAACTATTGTGTTATTGAAATCCATATCATTATAATATGTATTTTTTGCTGTGCATCTTTCGATACATTGACATGTCTTGTATGAGTTTAGATGTAGAAATAGATGTACAAGAACAAAAATATTTGCATGAATTTGAATGATTTCCCAATGCTACTTTGTTACTAGCTTCGAAATAGACATTGTTTACTAGTAAGCTAATTGATACCACATTGCTTTAACATTCCATGATGTACTTTGTTAGTTACCTCAAATGCGTATACATATTGATCAAAGTCTATGGTCATTCAGTACTCACATTCCAACTAAAATAACAGCAGATCACTAACTACAGAGGTAGAGTTTACCAGTGTCCAATTGTTCTACCTGTTGTATTGTGCAATGTTGAACCCTAGCTCATAAAAAAAAGTAAAATAACAAAGTACCACTACAGTGATTTCCAATGTGCTTCTTAGATATAATGTTGTGACAGATCGGTTGGTTCACACCCAACCCTGAATTGGATAAACCATATCGTATTTATACTTACTGTATGTCACTCATGCACTTTAGTTGTGAATGGAGCTATATTTTTCCGATGCTATGGATGTGGATGGATAAGTATGTGGACGGATAACAATGGTAGGTTTTCAGTCACTTTACTAAATTTGTAATATTAATAATGTAATAATATTTAATGTCGCACTCCAGTTTCCGATTAATCTCGTTTTTTCACCTGATTTACTTAACAAAGGCACATCTCAATAGGTGGTCCAGATATCCTCATTACATGGTACAAGTGGAGGGGTGGGGCCTTTCTTCTTTTGTTCTCTATTGCTCCTCTATTGTTCCTGTAAGCAAGGGGGAGGCCGATGACATCAGAAGGCGCCATAAGACCAACTCCTTGAATGGCCTACTTAATGATGTTTGCACATGTATCTGAAAAAGACTATTTTGCTCAAAACCTATTTTTCGACCCTTACGTGTGTCTACATTACTGTGTTCATATGTGGGATATTGTTTTTCAACAGGAAATGTAAAAAAAATTGGAGTGGATCTTTAATATGCTATATTAAATCTTTAATATTATTGAAATATCAATTCCAAGGGCTGAACCTGCACTGCTATCCCTCAGCTTAAACAAATTAATGCCATCAACATTATTATCTAGCATTATTTATGGGAGTATTTGTTTATGGGAGTATTTGTTTTCTGTGGTAAAAAAAAAATATGCAACCAACATTATGTGTGCAGAACAAAACAAACCCACATTGTATTTTTTGAATAGTTTATCCCTCTTAGTATGAGGGTAATCACTTATGGATAGAATACAAGTCTGAGAATCTTAATGAAACTGAAGGTAATTCAAATATTGTTAATGATTATTAGTAGATCTTTTGTGATTTGAGTGTTGATCATGTCAACTGGGGATGAATGAGTCATGTCCAGTTGAGGATGAATGAATATGTCCTAGCTTTTCTGTACTGTAGTTGTTCTTCAGTCATCCAACATTTGAAATCAATGTTACAGTAATTATGTGGATGCTATGTTTGTTTTGTTGGCATGAATTAAAGCTAATGACTTGACCATTTCACATCATTATTGATTCACACTAATACAGAAAAGTGTATGTACAGTGCTATAGGTATATGGTGCAATTCACAGACAACTCTAACTAGAATTTGTAATAATGTGTCATATTATGACATATCAAATATGTCATGAGGTGAAAAACAGTATTTGACCTCATTGAGTTGTTTAGCATACAGTGATGGTTAACATTATGGGCTCGATTCAATCCATATTGTGGATGTTTAGTGCTATAGTGTGATTGAAATGTAATGTTAATGCTCCCGTGTTCGCGGAGATGCTTTCATCTGCATACGTGGGCTCAATTCAAAATGATCTTTACATTTAAATTGCGCTATAACACTGAACTTCCGCAGTACTGATTGAATTGAGCCTTATATCCCTGTCTGGAGGACTGAAGTATGTCAACAAGAGATGCATTAAACCCTGTACATACCATTATTCCACAACAACAGATCACTTCCTCAGTAACTAATCTGAGAGGTTTAAAAAATTGTGCTTTACCTCCAGCTGTCTCAGAATCGTATTTAGAATAGCTTTTTGAAAATAAAAAATAAAAATGTATATACTATAAACCTAATAATAGGTTTATAGTATAAGCAGCTGCAGACTTTGATTTTAAGAGCTCCGAGTTGAATATGGAGCAGTTAGTGGGCTTGGTTCCATGCTTCTGGACATCTACTGATGTTTAAGCCTGTTAGGGAGCCCAATTCTGATATTTTGACCAATTATTGGCAAAAAATCAGATCTGATTGGTCAAAAGACCAGTTAGTGACAAATGAAACCATTTGTCTTGCTCGTCTCTCACATCTTAGTTCAGCATTTGGCTGTAAGTCCAGAACCATGAGTCAGTCACGTAGACAAAGGGGAAGTTTTCTGGCAGAAGGAGCAAGTCTCATTAATACATTATATGACGTTAGTTAAATGGCTAGATACACTGAATAAACAATATAACAGCAATTTTGCCACCACAGACAATAATAATTTACAATATGTTTATCTGTATGTTCAAAGCATTAGAAAAGACTGAAGTTATCCAATACTTGTAGGATTGATGGGTTCTCTTATGTTTTGTATCAAAGATAAAATCAATCATTCCACTATGACAGAACCAGTGGAAATTCAAGACAGCAGAGGCGGGCAGGCAGAACATTTCAGGCAGAACAACAGTCTGATACAGCAACAGCAGCAGCAGTCGTCCACTGAGATACAGTAAATCCTTCCTCTGTCCCTAATCCCATCCCTCCACTATCTTATGTGACAAGTTTTCTATATCAGCCAATGTACACAGTATGCCCATAACTATAATAAGGTGGTTATTGCGTGTGTGTGTGAGAGAGAGAGAAAGAGAGAGAGAGAGAGAGAGAGATCTGGGAAGATGAGATGCATCAACATAAACAGAGGGGGGGGGGGGGGGGGGGGTCCTACTGGATGAGCCACAAAACAGCTGAAATCTGGAAAACTATGGTGGAAGGATTTGTCAGGGAAAGTACTTAACCCCTTATTTGGAGGTCATACCAAGGAGAATTTTGCCATTTGAATTTGAATTTTAGATTTGGGTATGTAATTTTGAAAAAAAGGGGTGGATATTTAAGACCCCTTGAACTATAATTTAAAATAATAATAATAATAATTTGATGAACATTTTTGCCTTACTGCTATTAGCCCATACAAACGCATTGAATAACAGATTCACAACATGGAACAACAGATAGTCACCCCCCAAAAATATGTATATCCTATATCTAATAGACATAAAAGAGATCTGGAAACATTTGTTATTTTTTGTGTGTATTTAACCCCTTATTCAATTTCACTAAACAGTCTCCATATGTACTGTATTGTACTTCCATGCTTCTTAGACCGGTACCGGGGGACCTTCAAACAAGTCGTGTGAGGCCTGTGGGCGTCCTAGAGCAAAACAACTGACATGTACGTGTTCACAAGTCTCACCTCACGAGTCGAAAAACAATTGTGGGGGTCGTAGAGAAAACAGAGAACACCATCATGTTCGTGAGAGTCTCATCTTTCCATAGAGGGGTCATAATATTTCATAATCTGTCAACTTTTCACCGCAGATGAGGAAGTGTTACATAGGCGGATGTGGTGGATTGAGACGCATCCAATGAAAAATAACTGATATTGCTAGCTTAAACTGATGGATTAAACACACAAACATTCATACACACACGTACACCATACACACACACGTTTACACTCATATGCTGCTGCGATTCTGTTCTGTATTTTATTATTTGTATTATTATCTATCCTGTTGCATAGTCACTTGACCCTGCCTCCATGTATATATGTACCTTGTACCCCTGTACATTGATCTGGTCCTGGTACTCCCTATATACAGTTGTAGTCGGAAGTTTACATACACCTTAGCCAAATACATTTCAACTCAGTTTTTCACAATTCCTGACATTTAATCCCAGTAAAGATACCCTGTTTTAGGTCAGCTAGGATCACCACTTTATTTTAAGAATGTGAAATGTCAGAATAATAATAATATGTATTTCACCTTTTATTTCATTCATCACATTCCCAGTGGGTCAGAAGTTTACATACACTCAATTAGTATTTGGTAGCACTGCCTTTAAATTGTTTAACTTGGGTCAAATGTTTTGGGTAGCCTTCCACAAGCTTCCCACAATAAGTTGGGGAAATTTTGGCCCATTCCTCCTGACGAACCTGGTGTAACTGAGTCAGGTTTGTAGGCCTCCTTGCTCGCACACGCTTTTTCAGTTCTGCCCACGCATGTTCTATTGGATTGAGGTCAGGGCTTTGTGATGACCACTCCAATACCTTGACTTTGTTGTCCTTAAGCCATTTTGCCACAACTTTGGAAGTATGCTTAGGGTCATTGTCCATTCGGAAGACCAATTTGTGACCAAGCTTTAACTTCCTGACTGATGTCTTGAGATGTTGCTTCAATATATCCACATAATCTTCCTTCCTCATGATGCCATCTATTTTGTGAAGTGCACCAGTCCCTCCTGCAGCAAAGCACCCGCACAACATGCTGCTGCCACCCCTGTGCTTCACAGTTGGGATGGTGTTCTTCGGCTTGCAAGCCTCCCTCTTTTTCATCCAAACATAACGATGGTCATTATGGCCAAACGGTTCTATTATTGTTTCATCAGACCAGAGGTCATTTCTCCAAAAAGTACGATCTTTGTCTCCATATGCAGTTGCAAACCATAGTCTGGCTTTTTTATGGTGGTTTTGGAGCAGTGGCTTCTTCCTTGCTGAGCGGCCTTTCAGGTTATGTCGATATAGGACTCGTTATACTGTGGATACCTGTTTTTTTTAACCTGTTTCCTCCAACATCTTCACAATGTCCTTTGCTGTTGTTCTGGGATTGATTTGCACTTTTCGCACCAAAGTACGTTCATCTCTTGGAGACAGATTGTGTCTCCTTCCTGAGCGGTATGACGGCTGCGTGGTCCCATGGTGTTTATACTTGTTTGTACAGATGAACGTGGTACCTTCAGGCGTTTGGAAATTGCTCCCAAGGATGAACCAGACTTGTGGAGGTCTACTGATGTCTTTTGATTTTCCCATGATGTCAAGCAAAGTAGGCCTTGACATACATCCACAGGTACACCTCCAATTGACTCAAGTTATGTCAATTAGCCTATCAGAAGCTTCTAAAGCCATGACATAATTTTCTGGAATTTTCCAAGCTGTTTAAAGGCAGTCAACTTAGTGTATGTAAACTTCTGACCTACTGGAATTGTGATACAGTGAATTATAAGTGAAATAATCTGTAATTTGTAATAATTTGTTGGAAAAATGACTTGTGTCATGGACAAAGTAGATGTCCTAACTGACTTGCCAAAACTATAGTTTGTTAACAAGAAATGTGTAGAGTGGTTGAAAAACGAGTTTTAATGAATCCAACCTAGGTGTATGTAAACTTCCAACTTCAACTGGATATATTAATTATTGTGTATTTTACTCCACTTGTGTTACTATTTTGATTTGTATTATTCTTTTTTTAACTCTGCGTCATTGGGAAGGGATCGTAAGCAAGCATTTCACGTTAAAGTCTAATCCTGATTTATTCGGCGCATGTGACAAATAACATTTGATTTGAAGATCTGTACTTGCCTACAAACTGTGTGTGGCTACAGTACACCATTTGGCTACAGTACACCATTTGGCTACAGTACACCATTTGGCTACAGTACACCATTTTGCTACAGTACACCATTTGGCTACAATACACCATTTGGCTACAGTACACCATTTTGCTAGAGTACACCATTTGGCTACAGTACACCATTTGGCTACAGTACACCATTTTGCTACAGTACACCATTTGGCTACAGTACACCATTTGGCTACAGTACACCATTTGGCTACAGACAATCATTGAGCAGTGAGCACACGCAGAGCAACATAGGACAAGCAAGACGTAGCATGCAGACAGAGCAACATAGCACAAAAAGCAACAAGACAAAATCCATAAAAGCAACAAAATGTTTCCAAACCTCACAAGCTACAGACAACATGGAAAGCGGCAATACACAACTAGGGCAACACAGTCTCACATTCAATTCGCGCATATATGTACAAAATGTATTTCAGCAGATTTCGTGCGTTTTTGTGCATTTTTGGGGTGGTTCAATTCGTTTGAAAATACACGAATTTCTGTGCTACTTAATTCGTGCGAAAATACACGAATTTCTGTGCTACTTAATTTGTGCGAAAAGACACGAATTTAACCAGTAGGCGACACACAAGCCGTTGCAACAACCATGTAGACGCGATCATTTGTATTTCATTTTTGTTCTTCTTAATGGCTAATTCAACGTCATGAATATACAGAAATGTTGTCTTTGTTTAACCATGTTTTAAAATGTGTCGTTGTATGCCTATATGTACTGTTTTAGACTTGCTGAACAGAATTTTTGAGAAAAGACGCACATTTACGTGCGACTTAATTCGTGGGAAATATTGTTTTATTAATGCCAATGCTGTTTTCTGTGCTTAATTTCGCTTAATACTTTGGATACTGGTGCACTTGTAATCAGAACGCCTTTTTGTCATGTAGGCAACCATACACGATTTTCTTCATAACCCATTTCATATTTCGTGGAGCCTAAATTACACCATTTTCTTCATAATGCATGTATTACATGTTAATGTAAAATAATGAATTATGTTGGCTTACACTTATGGCCTTTCCAAGGCCTTTCCATACCTTAAGGGAACATTTTAGCACTCGCCATATGGTTAGTGAGAAACGCCACATTGCAAATATAAGGTCCCTTACTAGACGTCCTGCAACGTTTCTAAAATTCGCGGACGGCGTCGGGCCGTGCGCGGGGGAGAGATCTTTCAGGAAGTCATCAAACGAAATCTCTCGGACGTTCGGTTTCCTTTTATAAAAATAACACATTTTTGTCATTTTTCCGCAGTCTCGGAAATTCCCACCAGAGGGAAAATAAATAATATTGCAAATGCACAAGCACATTGCAAATGCATGTGGCCTTTTCTCCTAAACGGAAAATATTTCGAAGACGTAATGGACAGTTGGCCCCGAACAAGATGGCGTCGAGGCCTCAACGCTTTTTGAGTTATGGCCATTTTTCTGTGATTAAAGGTCAAAAACGCAAAGTAGGGTGCTAATTTGACCGCTTCACGTCAAAGTACATAAGCATACGGTGTCAGGAAAAAAAGAACCAGCCATTTATCTATCGTAATTTAAGAGAAATCGTACATTGACAAATTGGTAATGTTCACAAAAAGGAGTTAAAAAAAAAAAGTTACAGATCCAGTTGCAGTGTGTTCAGACGAACATTTTTTAAGTGGGTCTCGAAGCTCTGCCAGAATTCTGTGATTTTATGTGATTTTATGAAATAACACACACTCATTTAACCCTCTGTAAATAAGTCAGTTCTTAACATAAAGACTTAAAACTCAATATTATATAAGAGCCTACCCCAAGGAGGATATGTGTTCACTTTCAGCTTCCTATGTCAACCGGAAGTACCTTCAAATGGTGCCATAGGGTCAGTTTCGAAGGGTTAAAAAGGTCAGATCTGCCTCCCGGGTGGCGCAGTGGTCTAGGGCACTGCATCGCAGTGCTAGCTGTGCCACCAGAGTCTCTGGGTTCGCGCCCAGGCTCTGCCGCAGCCGGCCGCGACCGGGAGGTCCGTGGGACGACGCACAATTGGCCTAGCGTCGTCCGGGTTAGGGAGGGTTTGGCCGGTAGGGATATCCTTGTCTCATCGCGCTCCAGCGACTCCTGTGGCGGGCCGGGGGCAGTGCGCGCTAGCCAAGGGGGCCATGTGCACGGTGTTTCCTCCGACACATTGGTGCGGCTGGCTTCCGGGTTGGAGGCGCGCTGTGTTAAGAAGCAGTGCGGCTTGGTTGGGTTGTGCTTCGGAGGACGCGTGGCTTTCGACCTTCGTCTCTCCTGAGCCCCTACGGGAGTTGTAGCGATGAGACAAGATAGTAATTACTAGCGATTGGATACCATGAAGAAAAGGGGATAAAAGGATGGAGTGAAAAAGTACGGTGCTTAAAGACACACAAAGCCTGAAATGGCATTGCCATTATCTCCAGGCCGTGCCGAGTTCAACGAGATGCCCCGCTTGACCGTAGCTAGCTCGGTCTGAGTGCAGCGACAGGGACAAGAAGAAGGACCCAAATGACCCTTTGACCTCAATTTCATATTTTTTTGCTTTTGGGAGACAGAGAGAGAACCGTTAAGGTTAGAAGCACAATTTGACCTCAGGAACGTTCCTAAGGTCCTCCCGATCTGTGCAAGCCTAACATTGACCGTGTGGCATTAACCCTTGATAGTTAAAAGAAGGTGTTTACATCAAACAGTTTACAATGACATGTCTCCCCATAGGAATACATTTCCTGCTCCCCTAAATTCAACCTGAAGCCTATGTGGGTTAATAATGCCTTATGAACCTGTCTTCGATGACAATCCATCAGGCCACTATGAGGTCTACCTGTGTCGATTCTAAAGATTCGATTTTAAATCACCCTAAAAGTGTTTGCCATACCCAACCTGCAGTTTGAGAGAAATAGTGCATTCAACCCTATGTAAATCAGTGAGTTCTTAACGTATAGACTTAAAACTCAGGATTCTGTAAAAGCCCACTCCAATGAGGATATGTGTTTACTTTCAGCTTCCTGTGCCAACCGGAAGTGCCATAATTGGTGTCAAAAGGGCTGTTTCGAAGGGTTAAAAAAGTCAAATCTTTCCAAAACTTAATATATGTCAATAGGCAACCCTCATGAACTGTAAATCAGTCATTCATCCCATCAGATTTCAAGGAAAAATTTACACACCCACACAGAAAGGATGGAGTGACATACTGAGGGGCTTAGAGGCAGACAGTGCCTGCAATAGTTACTTTTGTTTGAACTTTTAAAGAACCGTCAGACCTAGAGTTCTGAAACTTTACAAACCTGTTCTAGAGCTCAGGTCGATTAAGCACGGTGAGTTATGTGGCTCTAGAAGGTTCTCGGACCGATAAAAAGCCTCGGTGCATTTGCATTGACTTCAATTCATTTTGAGCATTACAAAATGGTGACATTTAGAAAAGTCCCAGAGTTGCAAGACTAGGTGCATTGAAACCGGCTCGGCCCATAGAGACGGACCCCGACATTTCTGTCCGATAGCTCATTCAAGGACCCCGTAGCAAGGCATGGAAAAAAGTGGAATTTCAGCACCAATTAAGGTTTTGCTCGGGCACCGAATGACCTATCGAGCCGAAACTTGGGATTCGAGGTCGCCTCACATAGGGCTAAACATAATGTGAAAACTGGACCCGCAGCTAGAACATAACTACGTATTATTTGTTTTATTATGGTTTAAATGGAAGGCGCTGTGAATTTTGGGCCTGCTCTGAAATATGTGATAGTTGGCTTCTAAACGAGTTGGAAAAAGTGAGTTTGGAGTCAGATGGTATCAGTTTGGTGTCTGAAAATATCTAATTGGCTGATGGACACTGACTTGCTAGTTGACTTTTGTGCATTTGCAATATGTTTCAACAGTGAAAAACCACCAAAATAGCATTCTGAAATCACCACTAAAAATGACATCACCATAGCCGTGCCGAGTTCAACGAGATGCCCCGCTTGACCGTAGCTAGCTCGGTCTGAGTGCAGCGACAGGGACAAGAAGAAGGACCCAAATGACCCTTTGACCTCAATTTCATATTTTTTTGCTTTTGGGAGACAGAGAGAGAACCGTTAAGGTTAGAAGCACAATTTGACCTCAGGAACGTTCCTAAGGTCCTCCCGATCTGTGCAAGCCTAACATTGACCGTGTGGCATTAACCCTTGATAGTTAAAAGAAGGTGTTTACATCAAACAGTTTACAATGACATGTCTCCCCATAGGAATACATTTCCTGCTCCCCTAAATTCAACCTGAAGCCTATGTGGGTTAATAATGCCTTATGAACCTGTCTTCGATGACAATCCATCAGGCCACTATGAGGTCTACCTGTGTCGATTCTAAAGATTCGATTTTAAATCACCCTAAAAGTGTTTGCCATACCCAACCTGCAGTTTGAGAGAAATAGTGCATTCAACCCTATGTAAATCAGTGAGTTCTTAACGTATAGACTTAAAACTCAGGATTCTGTAAAAGCCCACTCCAATGAGGATATGTGTTTACTTTCAGCTTCCTGTGCCAACCGGAAGTGCCATAATTGGTGTCAAAAGGGCTGTTTCGAAGGGTTAAAAAAGTCAAATCTTTCCAAAACTTAATATATGTCAATAGGCAACCCTCATGAACTGTAAATCAGTCATTCATCCCATCAGATTTCAAGGAAAAATTTACACACCCACACAGAAAGGATGGAGTGACACACTGAGGGGCTTAGAGGCAGACAGTGCCTGCAATAGTTACTTTTGTTTGAACTTTTAAAGAACCGTCAGACCTAGAGTTCTGAAACTTTACAAACCTGTTCTAGAGCTCAGGTCGATTAAGCACGGTGAGTTATGTGGCTCTAGAAGGTTCTCGGACCGATAAAAAGCCTCGGTGCATTTGCATTGACTTCAATTCATTTTGAGCATTACAAAATGGTGACATTTAGAAAAGTCCCAGAGTTGCAAGACTAGGTGCATTGAAACCGGCTCGGCCCATAGAGACGGACCCCGACATTTCTGTCCGATAGCTCATTCAAGGACCCCGTAGCAAGGCATGGAAAAAAGTGGAATTTCAGCACCAATTAAGGTTTTGCTCGGGCACCGAATGACCTATCGAGCCGAAACTTGGGATTCGAGGTCGCCTCACATAGGGCTAAACATAATGTGAAAACTGGACCCGCAGCTAGAACATAACTACGTATTATTTGTTTTATTATGGTTTAAATGGAATGCGCTGTGAATTTTGGGCCTGCTCTGAAATATGTGATAGTTGGCTTCTAAACGAGTTGGAAAAAGTGAGTTTGGAGTCAGATGGTATCAGTTTGGTGTCTGAAAATATCTAATTGGCTGATGGACACTGACTTGCTAGTTGACTTTTGTGCATTTGCAATATGTTTCAACAGTGAAAAACCACCAAAATAGCATTCTGAAATCACCACTAAAAATGACATCACCATAGCCGTGCCGAGTTCAACGAGATGCCCCGCTTGACCGTAGCTTGCTCGGTCTGAGCGCAGCGACAGTGACAAGAAGATGACCCTTGACCTACATTTCAAGTCTTTTGCTTTTGGGAGACAGAGAGAGAACTGTTAAGGTTTAGAAGCACAATTTGACCTCAGGAACGTACCTAAGGTCTCTGTGCAAGCCTAACATTGACCGTGTGGCATTAACCCTTAACAGTTAAAAGAAGGTGTTTACATCAAACAGTTTACAATGACATCTCTCCCCATAGGAACACATTGCCTGCACCCCTAAATTCAACCTGAAGCCTATGTGGGTTATGAATGTCTTATGAACCTGTCTTCAATGACAATCCATCAAGCCACTATGAGGTCTACCTGTGTTGATTCTAAGCTTCCTGGAGCAACCGGAAGTGATAAAATCACCCTAAAAGTGTTTTGCCATACCCAACCAGCAGTTTGTGATATATAGTGCATTCAACCCTGTGTAAATCAGTCAGTTCTTAACGTATAGACTTAAAACTCAGGATTCTGTAAAAGCATACCCCGATCAGGATATGTATTTACTTATAGCTTCCTGTGCCAACCAGAAGTGCCTTAAAATGGGGTCATAGGTGCTGTTTCGAAGGTTTAAAAAAGTCAGATCTTTCCAAAACTTTAAATGTGTGAATCGGTCAACCCTCATGAACTGTAAATCAGTAATTTCGCTAAACAGATGTCAAAGAAAAGCTCTCTCCACACACACACACACACACACACACACACACACACACACACACACACACACACACACACACACACACACACACACACACACACACACACACACACACACACACACACACACACACACACACACACACACACACACACACACACACACACACACACACACACACACACACACACACACACAGCAAGGATGGAGTGAAAAAGTATGGTGCTTAAAGACACACAGAGCCTTAAATGCTTTTAGGGGGGATCCAGACTTCCATACCCGCTCTGGGAGCGCTATACTACCGCCCCAAATCAATGGGTGCTGGCCTGAGTGATTTATGGAGGTTTTCAAAAAATATTGTTTTTTCTTCTGGAAAATATTTTATGTTTTTTCTTCTCGAGTCAATGGCCTGAGTGATTTATGGAGGTTTTCAAAAAATATTCTAAGTCCAAACTTTTCATGCACCTGGTATTTTTTTGGGGTTACCAGGCGTCATTTTTCAAAACGGTTGAAATTGCTCTGGCATCCAGAGTGTCACATGACCGGATGAGGTAACTATTCTTGTTCTTCTTGTAACTTTCCGGTAGGCTAGAAGCTTTCCGGTGTTTTGCTGCTCGACACAGGTCGACGCAGGTATTGCACTTGATTTATCGTTATCGTAACCGTAGGTGCAGCCAAGTGGAAATACGAAAGCTTTCTAGCTATTTCGCACTGACGGTAATTTGAACACAAGAACGTTTCTAGTGAAAAGGTGCTTACACTCAGAGCCATGTATTTACACTCAGCCACCCTAGCCTTATTACGGGTTAACGTTTTGGTAATTTTGGTTGGCCAACAAAATGTAAGACTACAATGACTGCATACGTTTCCCCAAATGTTATACGAAAAAAAAAAGTTTTGTTATTGATGGACAATGGCAAGGCTGCCATTGTATTTTCAGTTACATTCTGTTCAATAAAAATGGTTTACACGTTTATTTTTTAAGAAATACATGGAACTACATCCGAATAAAACACCATTAACCATCATGCATTGCTTACATTCATTCTATCCTGAAAAGTCTGTTCAGAAAAATCGAAAACAGTACATATAGGCATAAAACCACAATGTTTTAATAGGGATTAAATAAAGACAATATATATATAACCTCTTATGGTTAAATTGTTAAAAAAAGACAAAATATCTATATATTCATAACGTAAAATAAATAAATAAATACAGGCGATCGCGTCTATGGTTGTTGCAACGGCTTGTGTATCGCCTACTGGTTAAATTCGTGTCTTTTCGCACGAATTAAGTAGCACAGAAATTCGTGTATTTTCGCACGAATTAAGTAGCACAGAAATTCGTGTATTTTCAAACGAATTGAACCACCCCAAAAATGCACAAAAACGCACGAAATCTGCTGAAATACATTTTGTACATATATGCGCGAATTGAATGTGAGGCTGGGCTGACTAGGGATTATGTTCACAAATCTGATTGGCCTTTAACCATGTCTTCATGCATTTTGTGTAGTGTGATAGGTGGTGCAGTTACAGTATGTGTGTCTGATGGCAGCGTATTCCAAACATGTGAAGCTCCCACAGAGAAAGCAGATTGACTAAAGGTGCTTTTCCTGAAGGGAATTATAGTCACCTCTCATGGCAGACCTTGTGGATCTGATGCTATATGTTTGGGTTTTCTGTTTAACAAAAGTACTGAGTGGAGGGGGAGCCAGGCCATTTAGGATCTTGAATACAAGACATGTGTCGGTGTATTGCACAAGAATGCTTCCTGAGGATGTAACAGTGATGATGGCTATTGGGCTTCCTATCAACCACTTTGAGAGCCTGTTTGTAGACAGACTGAATGGGTTTTAATGTTATACAGCAAGCTTGGGCCCAACTAGTCAAGCAGTATATTAAGCGGGGGAGTGTAATAGATTTCAAATATAGTTTTGCTACCTCTGTAGTCAAACAATTTCGTATAAACTGGAAATTAGCTAGGTTGAATTTGGTTATTTGAATGACCTTTTTCACCTTCTTTTTAAAAGAGAGGTTGGAATCAAGTACGATGCCAAGGTACTTAAAATCAGATACCACCTGGAGCTTCTCCCCTGACACGTAGACATCTGGCTCAGTAGCATCTGTTGCCCTCTTTGTGAAGAACATGCAGACAGTTTTTTTCACATTGAGATGCAAACATGAGTCACTGAGCCACTTTGTAACCTGGACCATTACAGATGTGAATTCTTGTGCAGCTTATTGTTTGCTCTTTGCATGCACATATATCACTGTATCATCTGCCTACATTTGAACGTCAGACCCAGTACAGACAGAAGACAGATCATTAATGTACAGGCTGAACAGGAGGGGCCCCAGTATTGACCCTTGGGGCACGCCCACATCATAGCTAAGAGTGGGCGACAGCTCATTGCTCACTCTGACACACTGAGTTCTGCCTTCAAGGTATGATTTCATGCATCTCAAGGAATCAGGGGAAAAGTTGAACTCGGACAATTTTGTGATGAGAACCTCATGGTAAACAGTATCAAAAGCCTTCCTTAGGTCCAGAAACACAGCCCTAGCAATGCCCCCTTTGTCCATCTCGGACTTCACATTTTCCAGAAGAAAGCAGTTGGCCGTTTCTGTGGAGTGTTTTGCTCTGAAGCCAAACTGCATGGAGTGTAATGTGAAGGGGCTATTGTTGAGGTGGGCAATCAGTTGCTCTTTGACACCACAGGTAGTATACTAATGGGCCTGTAGTTACTCACGTCAGCAGGGTCACCTGATTTAAAGATGGCAGTTGTTATGGCCGAATTCCATACCCTTGGAAACACCCTCTGACCAATAGATGTGTTGGTGACCTTAGTAATGGGGCCAATGATTGACTATTTGTAGTTTTTAAGAAAGGTAGAGTCCAGCCCAAACACATCTTTGGCTTTAGAGTTCTTTAGTGAGCTAATCATCTTGTTCACCTCTGACTCAGAAACCTCCCTTATAATGAAGACAGGTTGAGTGTCATTCACTAGCCCTGAGCCCAAGAAACCAGTGGAGGGGTTCTGTGTCAGTACCCTGACAGAGTCAATAAAGTAGTAATTGAATGCTATTGCTATTTCGACTGCATCCTGTGTTAGATTGTCATTCACCATGATTTCTAGTCTTTTTGCAGTGTTACTATGGTCTTTCCCTCTTTTTTAGATTCTCCCAGATCAATATAGAATTTCCCTTTGCTTCACCAACTATGTTAATAAAAAAGTTTGCCTTGGCCTGTCTGATTTCTTTCATCACCTTATTTCTCAACATGGTAAACCTACGTCTGTCATGATCTAATTTGGACTTTAGGGCTGTTTTTAGAGCATGATCTCGTTCTTTCATCAGTTTCCAGATTTCTCCATTTAGCCAAGGAAGAGTGCTCTTTGGCCAGGTTTGGATTTGATTTTCTTCAGGAAGCCATTTATTGTAGTCTGGATTGTGGATAGAAAAACCTGACTCAGCTTCCACATCAGTATAGGACAAGAGATCATTCCAGTTAATTCCCTTAATTCTGTTTAAGAAACGTTTTTCAACAGAATCGGTGGAATGAATACACCTCTGATCACACACAAACAAAGTTCACTTTCATAGCAGCCACATACAAACAGCATGAGCACTTTTCTAGTTACTTTCTTCTCGCATCTACGTACTCCTCTCTCACCTTTTCCCTTGCTTGTGGACTTCAGTGCACAACACTTTAGCTGTCTGTGACCAGGCAAAAAAAACTTTCCAAGCCAAACCTTCATATCATAACCACTACACACAGCCTACATAGTTGTCACCATATTAGCTAACATCAGTCAACATAGGTAATAGAACTAATGCATTAGTAAACCTGCTACAATCATGCAGTACAGTGTTCAGTTAGCAAGCAGTTTAGCAGTTACACCAGCAGGCCCCGGTGGCAATAAATTAATAAAACCAAAAACTTACCTTAACTTGGAAAAGTTCCAGTGTTGGATAGCCATGTCCAGCTAGGTAACATAGCATCCTTCGCTGTTTGACCCGGGTGTTTGAGTAGGCTAAACTAGCTAGCAGCATTCACTAGTTAAGTGAATGTTTAAAAAAGTACAACTAAATATCTCTCTCTTTCTCTCTCTCTCTTCCTTCTTTTTAATTTTTAAACAAATACATTTGTTCAAAACTGTTCAACTGTTGTCTTTCTTTCTCTGAGTCAACAACTCAACATATTTTATGCACTGCAGTGCTAACTAGCTGTAGCGTATGCTTTCAGTTCTAGATTCATTCTCTGATCATTTGATTGGGTGGACAACATGTCAGTTCATGCTGCAAGAGCTCTGATAGGTTGGAGGACGTCCTCCAGAAGTTGTCAAAATTACTGTGTAAGTTTATGGAAGGGGGTGAGAACCATGAGTCTCCTAGGTTTTATGTTGAAGACAATGTACTCAGAGGAGGACGGAAACTAGTTGTCCTCTGGCTACACCATGGTGCTACCCTACAGAGTGCTGTTGAGGCTACTGTAGACCTTCCTTGTAAAACACTGGGTTTTAATCAATTATTTGGTGACGTGAATATATTTAGTATAGTTTTATCTAAAAATTATAACTTTTTAAAAGTTTCACTATTTGTATTTTTACAAAATTCACTGAGGACGATGGTCCTCCCCTTCCTCTGTGTGTGTGTGTGTGTGTGTGTATGTGTGTGTGTGTGTGTGTGTGTGTGTGTGTGTGTGTGTGTGTGTGTGTGTGTGTGTGTGTGTGTGTGTGTGTGTGTGTGTGTGTGTGTGTGTGTGTGTGTGTGTGTGTGTGAGAGAGAGAGAGAGAGAGAGTGAGAGAGAGAGTGAGAGAGAGAGTGAGAGAGAGAGAGAGAGAGAGAGAGAGAGAGAGAGAGAGAGAGAGAGAGAGAGAGAGAGAGAGAGAGAGAGAGAGAGAGAGAGAGAGAGAGAGAGAGAGAGAGAGAGAGAGAGAGAGAGAGAGATTAATGGAAATATTAAATATCCTCCGTATAATGGAGTGGTCAGTCTCTCTTTTAATTAATTTTACTGACAGAGATAATGGGAGGAGAAAATAAAGTTGTTATGATCGTCAGATATGACTGTACAGACACGGGGGAACATGATGAGGGGCAGCATGTAATTCCATATGGAAAACAAGATCAAGGCATGGGAGCATTGCAATTGGGGTTTGAACAAACTCTAATTATAATCAATTAATCATAATTTTACTTAGAAACATTTATTAATTGGAATCAAAACAAATTAGTTGATTGTTGTTTGAGTAACAATCATCACAAAGATGTTGAGAAATGTACTGAATATGTTAGTTTAAAGACGACTGTTCTTTTTTCCTATAGGCGCTGTCTCTTTAAATTTACCCATGATCCTTTTAGAACTTTGCTCTGGATTTAGGAAGTAATTTTAGTATTACAACTCTTACAATATTCTTTGTCAGTAAGTCTTTGCAATAAATGCTCAATGTTGGAAAAGGGGATCCTATGACCCTAAAAATCCTACTTCGATAGTTATATACCGTTAGTTAAACCTGTGTTACTTCTTCAACCTTTATAAAGATTCTAGTCGCCAGTTAACATACGGGCATTCAGAAGGCTTGTTGACTAGGCTACTAGCTGAGAACGAAGTTTCTCCATTCTCGCCTAGGGGAAAGTCCCCGGACACATGGCAGAAAGTGCCCTGCGTTCGATCGCAGTTACTCTGCGTTACCATTTGTGGCTAAGATGTTCCATGGAACGGAGCTTGGTACTCACGAGTCTCCTTTGTCAGTGCGATAGATATGCAAGTAATACTAACGCATGAACAGAACGGGGCTCATTCTCTGAATGCATTTTTTTCTAAATGTACCATTGGTGAAAACATACTATGGTACATTTGGAAAAAATTGCATTCTGAGAATGAGCCCCGTTCTGTTCATGCGTTAGCATTACTTGCATATCTATCGCATTGACAAAGGAGAGCCTGGATGTAGCAAAACAGAAATGACCAGCAAGCAAGCACAAGCATAACCACATTATCTATGTGAATGTATATGTTAGACTGCCATCTAGTGGAGATAAGTAAAACACACACAGCTTGTATATGGTGATGACTCAGAATATGACAGCCAGGGTTTCCATGTCATATTCAATCATCACACGTATCCATATATTATTAGGGCTTAAAATGTTTGGTTACCTCCATATTATTATCCCTTGTAGTCATTGGTTAGGTCTAAAAAAGCTGGTCAAAGAGTAAGAAGCAAGGATTGTACCCCAAGGGAAATACAGTAGCTCTCTGTATGTATTTGGACAGTGGTTTTTTAAAGCTTTATACTCCATCAAATAAATGTTGATCCACTCTTTTTGACCCATTCTATTTTCCCCATTAATCTTTCAGCAAGGGAGAGAGAACAAAGACATTGGATTTCCCCATCATGGCCACTAGATGGAGTGCGCCGGAGCTTTTGCATCCTTTGTCTGTGTGTCACGCTCGCATCAAAGTACATAGCCGCACGCACGCACACACACACACACACACACACACACACACACACACACACACACACACACACACACACACACACACACACACACACACACACACACACACACACACACACACACACACATACACCCCCCCCCCCACAAAAAAAAAATCTGACAATGACCTAGTTCCACCCTCTCTGAGCTGAGCTCTCTATCGCTCCCATCATTCATCATAAGTGGGCGTAGGCTAGGTAGCAGCATCACTATCACCACATCAAGCACCACACTAGGTCTGCTGCCTCCTCTCCTGCACTACAGTAGTACACTGGTGAGAGGGAGAGAAAGGGGATGAGAGATAGAGGGAGAGAGCGAGAGAGAGACAGAGTGTATGAGAGAGAGAGCGTGTGAGAGTAAAAGAAGGAGGTAGACATTGGAGGAGAGAGAAAGAGAGAGGTGTGAGAAAGATAGAGATAGAGAGAGAGAGAGAGAGAGAGAGAGAGAGAGACAGTTGAGGGGAAGCGTAGGGAGGAGGAAGAGAGCAAAAAGAAAGGAAGGAAAAGGAGAGAAGGGGGCTAAAGGAAGACAGGATGGCAGAGCCAGAGCTGAAATCACAGAGTAGCCTGGAGAGCTTGAAGAAGGCAGCCGAGGGCCAGGAGAAGATGGAGGGTAGGTACACCGCTACAGAATAACACACACACACACACACACACACACACACACACACACACACACACACACACACACACACACACACACACACACACACACACACACACACACACACACACACACACACACACACACACACACACACACACACACACACACACACACACACACACACACACACACACACACACACACACACACACTGTAGCCTAGCCTAGACACCACATGGTGCAGGGTTGCATCAGTCGCTCATAGGCTGCTGCATGATCTGGTGCAGCATGTATTTATGGATATATATATGTATTTGGTCATGCACAGCTATCAGGCTATTACTCAGTGAGGTGGTATGGGGGTCAGCTAGGGTTTTCTAATGTAATGTGATTTCTTGCAGGGATATGTTATGACCCCCCCATGCTGCTTGCATCCTCTTACTTTCCCTTTATGGCATAGCCTTCAGTCTATTTACAATTTCCATGTAAAATCCATGTGCTACTCAACTCCTGAACTATCAGTGTGCCAACAATCCCTTCTCGTGAACTCTCCTCTGTACCCCCTTCTTCCCCACCCTCTCCCCCTTCCTCCCCCACCCCGTTCCTCCTCCTGCAGCTGAGGCGGTTCCGGACAACCCAGACAAGCCTCCTTCGCCGGACAAGTCTCCATCCAAGCCTCTGTCCCAATCCACCATTACCGACACCGGCACCGTGGCAGCCACCACCCCTACTGCCGATGCCTCCTCCCCAGCCAAGGCAGCGGGCGGCAAGATCGAGCTGAAGCGCAGCATCACGCTCTTCAACGGCGTGGGCATGATCATCGGCACCATCATCGGCTCGGGCATCTTCATCACGCCCACAGGGGTGGTAAAGGAGGCTGGCTCGGCCGGTCTGTCGCTGGTGGTGTGGGCCGTGTGCGGTGTGGTGTCCACCATGGGCGCCCTGTGCTACGCCGAGCTGGGCACCACCATCACCAAGTCGGGTGGAGACTACACCTACATCCTGGAGGTACATGTGTGTGGGGTTGGGGGGTTGTGTATGTGCGTGTGCGTGTGCGTGTGTGTGTGTCTGTGATGTGTAATACTGCATCTGGAGCGGTTGAGATATGAGCAGAAGCCAAATCTCTGTTGTTCACAAATGGATTAATAAAGTTGAACTGTATTGTATTGTAGGTGTACGGCGAGCTGGCTGCCTTCCTCAAGCTGTGGGTGGAGATGCTGATCATCAGGCCATCCTCCCAGTACGTGGTGTCGCTGGTGTTCGCCACCTACCTGCTCAAGCCCCTCTACCCAAACTGCAGTGTGCCCGACAGTGCCGCCAAGCTCATCGCTTGCCTCTGCCTCAGTGAGTATAACCAGCATTGCCACCAGAATCGGGTGGCCTGTACATTGCAGAGATAATACTTTTTTTTATATATAGTGAACTATATACAAATACTGCCACAAACTGTAACACACATTGACCAATCAGGTCTTTCTCAGCCAGCTGCTTGAGTAGATATTTGATACAGCTACATCTGTATGTAGCTACATCTGCTACAGTACTACAGTACTACTACACAGGCCTCCTTTTTGTCTAATTTTGGACTCTCCCTCCCTTTAAGGGACCTTTTTTCCCCCACTGATCTTCTCTCACTTCTATTTATTTTCTAAAATAACAAATGACATGAAAAAAAACCTACAAAAAAACCATGCAATTTAGCTTTATGAGGTGCAGTGATGTTCTCCCTTGCGCTTCCCTCTCTCAGCATCATTGACCTTTGTGAACTGCATCAGCGTGCGGGCTGCCACCAAGGTCCAGGACTTGTTCACTGCGTCAAAGCTCCTGGCCCTGATCATAATCATCATTTTCGGTTTCATTCAGATCAGTACAGGTAAGGAAACACCCAGTTCACACATGTACTGGTGTATGTGTGGGTACGTTTGACACGCGTTTGACACACACTCTCCTCCTGTCTATAGGTTAGTGCTTGTTAAAGGTCTTTTGCCACGGCTTAGCTAGTTATGTGTACTTTATTAATCTGAGTTTTCACCAACAATGTCTTTATAAAATACCAAAGTGAAGCTAAAAAGGATTTTGTTATTTATATTGTAATATGTTCATAGACCTATCATAGACCTATCTGCTATAAATGTACCCTATTTGCATCCACCTCATGAATTCATAGCAAAATAGCTTTGTATGTAAAGACAACCCACCCATCCGAGAGATATAATGTGCAGCCATCTTTTTCTTCGCACTACATCTGGTCCCGCTGCCACGCCGGCTAACATGGTGCTGCATGTAGGGTTGCCATGGAAACTAGGCGGTGAGCTTGTTGTCCTGTGCTTTCTAGATTCTGAAGTCTAGAGAGGAGGACAGGGGGAAATACGAAAACACTGCCATCTGAAACTAAGAGGTGTCTGTTTTTTCAGGTTCCTCTCTCTAGCATCTTCTACCTCTTACGCAGATTATAACGTTGAAGAGAAAGACAGAGGGAAAATATAATTCATTATCTTGTTAAAAATGAATACAAAACAAGTTTTACAAAATCTTGATGAGATTGCCATTTTGCAGTTTTGTAACACCCTTTTCATCTTATTGTAACTGTGCCTGTGATGTAGGATGACCGCGAATATCCACAACTCATAAGAGTCTCATTGTTTGCCTCTACAGATGATGTTAATATATTCCAACATGGACAATAAGGACCAAATGCTTCATTGGTATGCGCCCTCCTGCTTGTTCAGGGACGAGAGAGAGAGAGAGAGAGAGAGAGAGAGAGAGAGAGAGAGAGAGAGAGAGAGAGAGAGAGAGAGAGAGAGAGAGAGAGAGAGAGAGAGAGAGAGAGAGAGAGAGAGAGAGAGAGAGAGAGAGAGAGAGAGAGAGAGAGAGAGAGAGAGAGAGAGAGAGAGAGAGAGAAACATATGTACAGTATGCAAAGCAGATTCTCTGAGTTGACATAACACATGGATCATGCAATGCTCCAAATCTATTCCCAAGTAGTGGAAGCCATGCCATTTACACCTGAAATGAATCGGTAGACAAGACAGTGGAGTAGAAAACAACCTTTTTCTTTTTCACTCAATAAAGTCAATCCTGACAGCATCTTCCCTCTCTGATGTAGGCCTCTATAGTAGGCTTAACACTGGACTGGACATTGTGTGAATAATTGAGTGGATAGATGTTTCTTATCATCGAAAAGGTCTCCCTCCTCATATTGAAATGTCAACTGCCAAACATTATGTTCTCAGTGCATCAATGGCAGACGGACTAACCCAGGGTTAGGTGTTTGGAGGGTGCAGCCTGTGTCAAAGAAAATATATTTTCTTTCATTTATTTCTCAAAATGTCATGTCTTTCAGTCAAACGTAGTCACACATACAGTCTTAGGGAAAAAAGACGCTATCTGGAACCGAAAAGGGTTCTTCAGCTGTACCCATAGGATAACTATTTCAAGAACTATTTGTAGAACCCTTTTGGTTCCAGGAAGAACCCTTTTGGGTTCCATGTAGAACCCTTTTCACAGAGGGTTCTACCTGGAACTCAAAAGGGACAACCGAAGAACCCTTTTGGAACCCTTTTTCTTTGTGTGTGTGGACATGTGTGTGTGTGTGTGTGTGTGTGTGTGTGTATCTACCATATTCCACGCAACAAACATTCATGCATGTGATATACTGTAGTGTTGATATTCTCAGTTCGTTGGAGTCAGTCCCTTTTGCCAAGCAGTGATATCAATGCTGCTCTCTTGTCTCTGTCTAAACAGGTGATGTGCCATACCTGACACCAGAACTGGCGTTTGAAGGCAGCAAATGGGGAGTCGACAACATTGTGTTGGCTCTATACAGTGGACTCTTTGCTTTTGGTGGCTGGTAAGGCCTTTGCAACACAACTTAAGGCATGTTTACACCCAAGTCGTATTAGGTTACAACATGTTTCAAAATGTTATGCAATGGAAAGCGTAAACAAGCGCTTCTTATTGGGCAATTTTAAATAGTGTGCTTCCGTTTTCTTCTGTTTTGTGCCCAGTGAATACGACCCTGGTTTTGTCATCTGACTTTCATCAACCAATCAAGATTATCTGATCATAGGATGCTTCTTATATTCTATGAATGTAATTCCAGTTTTGCAGACTATAGAAGGTTGATGTTATGCTACTAATCTGATTTAGTAATCTAATCTATTATTATACTTTTTTATACAATGTTCTTGAACTATATAACGCATCATATTCTGTTTCCTCTCCTTTAGGAATTACCTGAATTACGTGACAGAGGAAATGATCAATCCAGAGAGGTGACTTCCCACTGGGCACAGACGTCAATTCTCAATGTCTATTCCACGTTGGTTCAATGTAATTTCATTGAAATGACGTGGAAACAACGTTGATTCAACCAGTGTGTGCTCAGTAGGTTATGTGTTGTGAAGTTTTTATTGAGGATTGTACAGAGTTATCACAACTACCCTGTAAATATGTCTATCACTATGTGTATGATTGTTCTCTAACATTTTGATTGTGCTTAATTGCCCTTGATTGACTGCGTGGAGGTGTTTTTCAATGTGATAATGACAGATCGTGACATTTCAGATAGCAAGAAATTCACAGTACTAGTAATTATCACATTCATACAATGTAACAACAGAATAATCACATTGAATACAGTCATGAAATTGCATGAAATGAAACACAAATACAGTTGACTCAAATAACCTCAAATTGGATTGGCTGACACATTATGAGTGCTCCTCCATGACATCATCTGTCATTGATCACCTTTGACCTTGATTCCAGAAACCTGCCACTGTCCATCATTATCTCCATGCCCATTGTGACTGTGGTGTACGTACTGACCAATCTGGCCTACTTCACCACTATCCCCCCGAGTGTGATGGTCGAGTCCGAGGCAGTAGCTGTGGTAAGGATGGCTTTATTAAAAGATCATGTTTTGGGAGCTGGAAAACAGTGTGCTGATATTCCCTTTTTCATTCATAATGTACCTATCATTTATTTTGCTAACAAAAAGGCAACAGGGGACAGCATAATAATAGCAAAGATAAAGAGATTGAATGTGAACTGGAGTATTGAATGGTAGCGCTTTCCCATTGCAGATCTTTGGGGAGTATCATCTTGGTGTGATGTCCTGGCTCATCCCTGTCTTTGTGGGGCTGTCCTGCTTCGGAGCGGTCAACGGAAGCCTGTTCACCTCGGCACGGTCTGTATCTGTTCTACACACAGATAACTCTGCAAAGAGTGTTTGAAGATCTGTGTGTGGTTGTGTGTGTTTAATCCAGTCATTTGATACTTTAATTAAAGCCCGGAGATTGTATCAAAATGCTCAATTATGAGGGTTTGCCTGTCTGTCTCATAGGCTGTTTTATGCTGGCGCTCGAGAGGGTCAGCTCCCTGCTGCACTGGGATTGGTCCACACTGACCTCTTCACTCCAGTGCCCTCCCTCATTTTCACGGTGAGTACTGCCATTGGTCCCTAAATTGGTTTAAAATGTAAATTGGTTTCAAATTTTGAGATCCAATTTGAGAACTAACAATTGGGCAAGGCTAAAATCATAGTCATCAACTCAAGTCAATCTGGCATAGATTATTAGTTGGTAAATACAGTACATCGCAAAATTTTACATAGCAACTGAATAGCAGTTATTCCCATCGCAATACATTTTTTATTGTCTTTTTAAAAAAGTGTCATGGTAATGTTTTACAGAAAAAAATGCTAATTTATAGTCAACGTACAGTGGGGAGAACAAGTATTTGATACACTGCCGATTTTGCAGGTTTTCCTACTTACAAAGCATGTAGAGGTCTGTAATTTTTATCATAGGTACACTTCAACTGTGAGAGACGGAATCTAAAACAAAAATCCAGAAACTCACATTGTATGATTTTTAAATAATTAATTTGCATTTTATTGCATGACATAAGTATTTGATCACCTACCAACCAGTAAGAATTCCGGCTCTCACAGACCTGTTAGTTTTTCTTTAAGAAGCCCTCCTGTTCTCCACTCATTACCTGTATTAACTGCACCTGTTTGAACTCGTTACCTGTATAAAAGACACCTGTCCACACACTCAATCAAACAGATTCCAACCTCTCCACAATGGCCAAGACCAGAGAGCTGTGTAAGGACATCAGGGATAAAATTGTAGACCTGCACAAGGCTGGGATGTGCTACAGGACAATAGGCAAGCAGCTTGGTGAGAAGGAAACAACTGTTGGCGCAATTATTAGAAAATGGAAGAAGTTCAAGATGACGGTCAATCACCCTCGGTCTGGGGCTCCATGCAAGATTTCACCTCGTGGGGCATCAATGATCATGAGGAAGGTGAGGGATCAGCCCAGAACTACACGGCAGGACCTGGTCAATGACCTGAAGAGAGCTGGGACCACAGTCTCAAAGAAAACCATTAGTAACACACTACGCCGTCATGGATTAAAATCCTGCAGCGCACGCAAGGTCCCCCTGCTTAAGCCAGTGCATGTCCAGGCCTGTCTGAAGTTTGCCAATGACCATCTGGATGATCCAGAGGAGGAATGGGAGAAGGTCATGTGGTCTGATGAGACAAAAATAGAGCTTTTTGGTCTAACTCCACTCGCCGTGTTTGGAGGAAGAAGAAGTATGAGTACAACCCCAAGAACACCATCCCAACCGTGAAGCATGGAGGTGGAAACATCATTCTTTGGGGATGCTTTTCTGCAAAGGGGACAGGACGACTGCACCGTATTGAGGGGAGGATGGATGGGGCCATGTATCGCGAGATCTTGGCCAACAACCTCCTTCCCTCAGTAAGAGCATTGAAGATGGGTCGTGGCTGGGTCTTCCAGCATGACAACGACACGAAGCACACAGCCATGGCAACTAAGGAGTGGCTCCGTAAGAAGCATCTCAAGGTCCTGGAGTGGCCTAGCCAGTCTCCAGACCTGAACCCAATAGAAAATCTTTGGAGGGAGCTGAAACTCCGTATTGCCCAGCGACAGCCCCGAAACCTGAAGGATCTGGAGAAGATCTGTAGGGAGGAGTGGGCCAAAATCCCTGCTGCAGTGTGTGCAAACCTAGTCAAGAACTACAGGAAACGTATGATCTCTGTAATTGCAAACAAAGGTTTCTG